>NC_057808.1:155211570-155241872 GCF_018294505.1 Triticum aestivum | reverse complement strand
GGCCTCGGGCGCGGCGGCGCGGGCGCGGCGGCGTGCCACATGGCGGGCGCTGGTTCGCCGGGCGCGGCGGCGGGGAGATGTCCGGAGGGCGCCGGACACGTCCGGTGGCGGCGGGGGAAATTAGGGTTTCGGGGACTGCGAATGTTTTTCGGGAGGGTCACATATAAATAGGTAGAGGGAGCTAGGAGGCTCCAAATGAGGTGCGGTTTTCGCCCACGCGATCGTGATCGAACGACCTAGAGCATGGAAGAGAGTTTGGTGGGTTTTGGGCTGGTTAGAGAGGGGGTTTTGCTGCAACACACAAATGGACTTTGCGGATGCCCGGTTAACCGTTGGAGTACCAAACGACCTCCAAATGGAACGAAACTTGACGGGTGGTCTACCGGTGGTATACTAGGGCCACTTGACAAGCCTCGGTCCATTCCAAGAATGTTTGACACCCGCTCATGAAAGAAAACAAGAGAGGTGCACCGGAGGAGATAGGAGCGCCGGATTGCAAAACGGACAACGGGGAAAATGCTCGGATGCATGAGACGAACACGTATGCAAATGCAAAGCACATGATGACATGATATGAAATGCATGACATGAAAAAAATACAAAACGAAAGACAAAACCCGACCACGGAGAGAATATCATAACACAGAGAGTCGGAGTTACAAATATGGAAAGTTACATGCGGGGTGTTACATTATTATTGCCTCTAGGGCATATTTCCTTCACATTGATCCAACACGGTTTATTCCTAGAAACTGTGTGCGTTGCCTGAGGTCATCGCCCATGGTATTTTTTCAACAACCGTTTGCAATAGCAAAACACAATTAGTAGGCTAACTATCCAATTATTCATAATCCATTTATTAATCTAATTGACATTTCATATTAAGCACACAATATATTTCATTTCCATATTAAGGAAGAAGAATTTCATAATTGAAATACATCAGAGTACAACATGATATAGCTTCAGCACTCAGCTACCCCATTACACAATTGCACCAGCAGCAAGTTCCACATGCAACATGTAGAACCTTTCGAAATTAGCATCATAGATGGTATATAGACAGATGCATCTCATCTGGAAAATTGCTGAAGCGGAAGGCGAATATTGAGCCTTCATTCATGTTGAAGGTATTTGCAACTTTAGGCCAGTGCCTGTGGATGATTGACCGTCCGTCCTTCGTCCTCTTTAGGAACACTTCAATATTGAACCATGGGTGTTGTATGAAAACCTTCCTCGCCTCCTGACCATAGAGGTGGTTTGAGAGGTAATCATCAGTGAACTGCTCTGGAAAGGCCAAAAAACAAGGATGTGCATAAATATCTTCTCTATAATGGAAATGGGGCAAAGGAATAAGAAAAGGCAAGGTATAATAGTTAGTACCATCTTGTAGTGAACTGATGTCTTCTTCATTGTGTAGACAAAGATCTTGTTGTTTTTTGTCGCTAATTTCTTTATCCTAACAATCTTTCTGAGTTTCTTGATTTGATTGATATTCATGGACAACTCATTTCCCCATATGCAAAAAGGGTCGAACAGTGGGTCAAAACCTCTGACGGCAGGACCTACATGTGCAAGACCAAATTGTTAAAAACCAAAATATTAGAATGGTTCCTGCAATTGCACAATAATGTGCTATTAGACAACGGACCATGCACGTGCTAATCTCGATTGTAAACCTCAGTGCTTCCCATTGTTTCCCTGCAACACATATAAGGTAGTTAGTCATCAGGTTAAGTAAGGGTTCGCATGCTATCAGTAAAATATGTTGATGAAAAATAAGCACATTGCAGATTCATCTGATTAATTGAAGCCACACGAAAAACCTATTTACCCAAACCAAGCATGATTAAGAACTAGGAAATATAGCACTTGTATATGTTTCTCATGTATTAAGTGCAGCCAAATTTGATTTATTCCTCACATGCACAACAATACAAAATTCTACCCACGACAATTGGACATCGCATTGCAGAATTGAACCAAGCAGTTAACTAAACACCACAACAAATGAACCAAACATTAACTGAGCACCACATTGCACAATATAACATACTCCTAATAGAAGATCAGAGAGTTAACCAAACAGTTAACTACAGCCAATTCTAGCAATTGTATTTGTTTCTCATGTATTTACTACAGCCAAATTCAATTTATTCCTCACATGGTGTACAATAACAGAATGCACCCACAATTTTGTAAAGATAAATTCAATTTATTTCTCACATGGAAGACAATACAAAATTGCAGCGTGAAGAATTGAACATCACATTTGCAGAATTGAACCAAACAGTTAACTGAAGACGACAACTAATTAACAAAACAACTAATAAGTGAGCACCACACTGCACGACATATGGAACATATACACTAGAGCAACAAATTGCATGGTGAAGTTAGATAGCACAATTCACTAGAATTTGTGAAGGAAAGATAGGAGCAGCACACGCAACGGGTAAACTGAGCATGCTTAACCGACGTAGCTAGCAATTGGCAAGGTGCTCCTTCAAGATCTAGGGGTCGGCACGAATGGCAGCCATCGCGACCTCATCCGCGCGTGCGGCCGCGATTTGCTTCTCCGCTGCCAAATGCTCCTTGAGGTCCTGGCTATACTGTGTGCACCATGGCTTAGGCCGGCGCTTATTTTGTGGAGGGTCGGTGATTTGGGTGGAAGGTGTCGCGCTCGCGCCGGCGGTCGGGGCATGTGGGATGTGGAAGGAGGAGGAGGATGGGGGTCGGGTGTGGATTACCTGCCTGGATAGAGGAGGCCGAGCAGCGTGAAGGAGGGTCGCCGGCGAGGAGGCAGTGGTGCTGCAAGCAAGGAGTGAAGGTTTCAACTTGGAAAGGAAGGCGGAAAGAGGGGAAATGTGGCTTTTGGTAAGGGGGAGGGGCGGGGAGGTAGATATTTCTGCGGAAGCCGAAAATTTGGAATCGCTTCAGCCAAAAAATGGGCGCACAAAGTGTCACCAGACACGGTCCCTTATTCAGAACTGTGTACGATATGTGGACATCACAAACGATTCAGATAGCTTAACCCGTGTTTGATGAGTTTGAACGTCAAAAGTTTTGGTTCGAATTTCCATGGTTACAGTGGTCATCCACGTCATTGCATAATTTGGGTACACAAACGAGACTACAGCACACCCACACTTCTTAATCGAGCAAGTTCAGCAATTAAACAGAGCTAGCTGACCTAAACATTACTCTAAAAAATTAAAGACCGGCGCTCTTAATTAAACAAAACAAAGAGTACTACTACGGCTGGTGCTCATCGATCTCCGCCCTGGCCTCCATGTCCAGCTCGCGCCCGACGGTCTCCTGGGGAAGGGGCTCCATGGCATCCATCGCACCATACTCGGCAAGCATCTTGCCATACGCGTCCGCCATCTCTTTGGAAAAGGCCGCCACGAGCTGGGCGTGGGTGGACGCGATCTGGGCTTGGACGGGCTCCATCGTTGCAAGGTATGCGGCAGAGGAACGGACGGCTGCTGGAACGCTCTCGGCGATTGCCAACTCTTTGGTCGTGGGTTGCCGACCGTTGTCGGAGAAGCTTCGTTCGATTTGTGTGGTGACCGCCAAGAGCTGGGCGTGGGCGGCCTCGACATGGTCGTGGGCGGCCTCCATCAGGGCTAAGGCCGCCGTTGCGGAACGGACAGCTGTTGTGCCGCTCTCGCCAGTTGCTATCCCCGAGGCAGATGTTCCTGCCGCCACCTGAGAAGCAACAGCGGCCGTTTGGGCTGCCTTTGCCACCCGGTCGCAAATTGCGGCCGCGCTCATGCACCTTGTTAGCACGCGCATGCTGGCTGCGGCCGCGCTCTCGCCGGAGTGGGCCACTGAAGTTGCCCTCACGACGCGGGTCCACGTGCCCATCTTTCACCGGCGACGATTGAACAGTGAAATGATATTTGGGGAGCGAGCTAGTGTGCTTGAGACGCCGGCTGTGGACTGTAGCCGACGCACCTTCTCGCGTAAGTCATAGGCGTACTATACACTGACGGTGCTCCAAGATATTTTGTACTACATCTCACACGGTTGCTGATAATAAACTGTGTGCGATCTACTTGATTTTTCATCTTGATTTGAATTACATAATAGGGTCACAGCGGCAATGGACGGTGTTTGAATTGCTAGACCTTTTATCTGGAGTGAACATGCAACTATATGTGTGTCGTAAAAGAATTGGAATTATACAGGGTTCGTTTGAACATTTTATACATTAATTTTCTAGCCATTTCAGGTGAACAATTCAAATTTGAACTACATGCACATGCTCCAGTGCATATAAATTGGTTGAACAATCAAATATGTGTCCTTGGGTGCATGCTTAGGTCCCATGCAAGAAATGGGATTGAATTTCAAACACCAGGGCACCGTTGATTGCCGGCAAAACATTGAGATGCCTGGTTTTTAAATTCTAGTAAATCCAAAACTCGTCCGAAATTCATGAAACTTGGCATGCTATCATGGAGCGGCATCAACATGCCGTGGTACAAATTTTGTCACATTTGGGGCAGGTTTGGGTATATGCTTCTCACAAACCGGAGCTTCTCACAACAAGCATGATGGTTTCCGGTAGGAAACGTCCCACCTTTGGGGAAGAAACGATATCCATTGCCTCTTATTGCTTTCAAATTATTTTCTCATGTCAACATAGAACAATAGGAGTGTTGTGTGATTTTTTGTGATTTTTCAGGGTTCGTTTGGACATTTTAATGCATTAACTGAGTTTTCAGTGCATTTTATGTGCATAATTCAAATTTGAACTACATGCACATGCTCCAGTGCATATAAATTCGTTGAAAAATCAAATATGTGTCCTTGGGTGCATGCTTAGGTCCAATGTAAGAAATGGGGATGAATTTCAAACACCGGGGCATCGTTGATTGCCGGCAAAACATTGACATGCCTGGTTTTTAAATTCTACTAAATCCAAAACTCGTCTGAAATTCATGAAACTTGGCATGCTATCATGGAGCGGCATCAACATGTCGTGGTACAAATTTTGTCCCATTTGGGGCAGGTTTGGGTATATGCTTCTCACAAACCGGAGCTTCTCACAACAAGCATGATGGTTTTCGGTAGGGAACGTCCCATCTTTGGGGACGAAACAATATCCATTGTCTGTTATTGCTTTCAATTTTTTTTCTCGTGTCAACATAGAACAACAGGAGTGTGGTGTGAATTTTTGTGATTTTTCGGGGTTCGTTTGGACATTTTTATGCATTAACTGAGTTTTCAATGCATTTTATGTGCATAATTCAAATTTGAACTACGTGCATGCTCTAGTGCATATAAATTGGTTGAAAAATCAAATCTGTGTCCTTGGGTGCATGCTTAGGTCCCATGCAAGAAATGGGAATGAATTTCAAACACCGGGGCACCGTTGATTGCCGGCAAAACATTGAGATGCCTGGTTTTTAAATTCTTGTAAATCCAAAACTCGTCTGAAATTCATGAAACTTGGCATGCTATCATGGAGCGGCATCAACATACCATGGTACAAATTTTGTCCCATTTGGGGCAGGTTTGGGTATATGCTTCTCACAAACCAAAGCTTCTCACAACAAGCATGATGGTTTTCGTTAGGGAACGTCCCACCTTTGGGGACGAAACGATATCCATTGCCTCTTATTTCTTTCAAATTATTTTCTCGTGTCAGCATAGAACAACAGGAGTGTTGTGTGAGTTTTTGTGATTTTTCGGGGTTCGTTTGGACATTTTCATGCATTAACTGAGTTTTCAATGCATTTTATGTGCATAATTCAAACTTGAACTACATGCACATGCTCCAGTGCATATAAATTGGTTGAAAAATCAAATTTGTGTCCTTGGGTGCATGCTTAGGTCCCATGCAAGAAATGGGAATGAATTTCAAACACTGGGGCACCGTTGATTGCCGGCAAAAAATTGAGATGTCTGGTTTTTAAATTCTAGTAAATCCAAAACAAGTCTGAAATTCATGAAACTTGGCATGCTATCATGGAGCGGCATCAACATGTCGTGGTACAAATTTTGTCCCATTTGGGGCAGGTTTGGGTATATGCTTCTCACAAACAGGAGCTTCTCACAACAAGCATGATGGTTTTCGATAGGGAACGTCCCACCTTTGGGGACGAAACGATATCCATTGCCTCTTATTGCTTTCAATTTTTTTTCTCGTGTCAACATAGAACAACAGGAGTGTTGTGTGAATTTTTGTGGTTTTTCGGGGTTCGTTTGGACATTTTATGCATTAACTGAGTTTTCAATGCATTTTATGTGCATAATTCAAATTTGAACTACATGCACATGCTCCAGTGCATATAAATTGGTTGCAAAACCAAATCTGTGTCCTTGGGTGCATGCTTAGGTCCCATGCAAGAAATGGGAATGAATTTCAAACACCATGGCACCGTTGATTGCCGGCAAAACATTGAGATGTCAGGTTTTTAAATTCTAGTAAATCCAAAACTCGTCTGAAATTCATGAAACTTAGCATGCTATCATGGAGCGGCATCAACATGTCGTGGTACAAATTTTGTCCCATTTGGGGTAGGTATGGGTATATGCTTCTCACAAACCGGAGCTTCTCACAACAAGCATGGTGGTTTTCGGTAGGGAAACGTCCCACCTTTGGGGACGAAACGATATCCATTGCCTCTTATTGCTTTCAAAAAAATTTCTCGTGTCAACATAGAACAACATGAGTGTTGTGTTAATTTTTGTGATTTTTCGGGGTTCGTTTGGACATTTTTATGCATTAACTGAGTTTTCAATGCATTTATGTGCATAATTCAAATTTGAACTACATGCATGCTCCAGTGCATATAAATTGGTTGAAAAATCAAATCTGTGTCCTTGGGTGCATGCTTAGGTCCCATGCAAGAAATGAGAATGAATTTCAAACACCGGGGCACCGTTGATTGCCGGCAAAACATTGAGATGCCTGGTTTTTATATTCTAGTAAATCCAAAACTTGTCTGAAATTCATGAAACTTGGCATGCTATCATGGAGCGGCATCAACATGTCGTGGTACAAATTTTGTCCCATTTGGGGCAGGTTTGGGTATATGCTTCTCACAAACCGGAGCTTCTCACAACAAGCATGATGGTTTTCGGTAGGGAACGTCCCACCTTTGGGGACGAAACGATATCCATTGCCTCTTATTGCTTTCAAATTTGTTTCTCGTGTCAACATAGAACAACAGGAGTGTTGTGTGAATTTTGTGATTTTTCGAGGTTCTTTTGGACATTTGTATGCATTAACTGAGTTTTCAATGCATTTATGTGCATAATTCAAATTTGAACTACATGCACATGCTCCAGTGCAAATAAATTGGTTGAAAAATCAAATCTGTGTCCTTGGGTGTATGCTTAGGTCCCATGCAAGAAATGGGAATGAATTTCAAACACCAGGGCACCGTTGATTGCCGGCAAAACATTGAGATGCTTGGTTTTTAGATTATAGTAAATCCAAAATTCTGTTAACCATTCACGTGACGCCACGTGTCTTAGTTTTAATGGCTATAGGAGGTGCCGTGCGGACAGCTGCTTGACCTTTACTGATCGGGAGGCGTGCGAGCGCCCTCCGGTGCGCGGGCTGGCCGAGAAGCGTGCAAGTTGTCCTCGAGTGCGTACGCTCATCGGGAAGTGTGCGAGCTGTACACTGCGCAGGCTCACTGGGAAGCGAGCCCTTTGACTTCCATGGCCGCCCGTCTTGCTCGCATCCTCTCCATTAATGGCGCCCAATCCGCAGTTTAATTCACTTTTTAAATATAAAACACTCATTGCAAACATTTTAGTTAGAACACCTGTATGCAAACCGACAGCTTCCCCAGGAAGCCAAGAGAAAATGTGTCGAGCAGGATTTTTGCAGCTCTTGATCGCAAACGTTTTAGATAGAACACCCGTATGCAAAGTGAGAGCAACGCAGGATTTGTGCATCCCTTTAAGGCAAACGGTTGTTTTGGATGACCCGTGTGCAACCATGTACAAACAATTTGGTAAGATTTGTCAAACCTTCTAACACTGCGATTTGTCAAAATATGAAGATAAAAATCACTAGCAGTATCTAATTTTTGCAACTAAAATTCAGTAATTAAGCATAGATTTCATTCATATATTAAGCAGTCGTTCTTAATTTATACAAACAGTTCAACTCGACAGCTGAACTGACCAAACTTTTCCCAAATTGTTGCCAACCACGTACTGAAATAGCTAGTTCAACTATATATACTAGTTAATTTTAAGTACGTTGTACAGTTCCACCACATCTATAGTCAGATGAACTGAACAAAATAGCCCCTAAATACTACTACTACTGCGGAGGGGCTTTGTACTACTTCCGGCTGCCTCTCCTCTGTCGAGCGCGCTCAGTAAGAGGCGGAGGAGGAGGAGCCTACCGACGAGCTAGGCAACCGCAATGCGATGCCTGCCGCTAATGCAGCTTCAGCGACACTCGCCTCGAACGCCCTCTGCCGCTCCAGAAGACCCCTCTCTAAGCGGTGGTTCTCCTCGTAGATCTCCTGATTCCTCGCCTTTGAGGCGGCGTGTGCCGCGGCCACTGCGGTGGTAAGGCTCTTTGCGTGCTCGACGAGGTGCTCCTCTTCCTCCTCCTGCAGGAACTCGGTGTAGTGCGCAAGGTCGTTGTCGCACGTGCGGGCATCCACCTCCGCCTCCCGCCTTCGGGCGGCGGAGGCGGAGCGGGTGATGACCCCGGCGGTCGATGGTGGGCTGGCGGCCACGGCGGCCGACGACGGGGTGGCGGCCACGACCACCACCTCCCGCCTTCGGGTCGCGGTGGCGGAGCGGGTGATGGCCACAGTGGCCGGCAGTGGGGTGGCGGCCACGACGGCCATCTCCCGCCTTCGGGCCCCGGCAACGGCGGTGTGGCGGCAACGGCGGCCGGCAACAGCTGTCGACAGGCACCTGCGGCGGAGCGTGTTGTTGGTGTTCTGCGCACACCCAACAGGGACGCCACGCGCACTATACTACACCGGGGACTGCGCTGCCGCCGCGGTGTAGCCTCCCAGCTGGAGCTATTCTCTGATGAGGGCGGAGTGGCTGAGCGACGACAACGGACCGGTGCCATTGGCGAATGTGGGAGAAGCAGACGAGATAAGCTATAGGGATGGAGGGGGAAATGCGACGCAGGACTCGCCGGCTGTGAGGGTTTTTATAGCAAGCCGGTAAGCATTGGGATTTTGGGGGATTTCACCGAGTCGGGCGGGAAGCTTGCGCGGGAACCTACGAGGTTGCGCGGGAACGGGCTCACCGACGATTCATTGGCGCCACCGTTTGGCGAAAAGAACGCCCCCGCATGCTATGCAAGCTTGCGCTGTAAGCCGTCTGCGGCAGCGGGGTGACAAGACGTGCGAGAGGAGGACGAAAGGCCACGTACACATACGGTTAATAAAAAACGTTTGCGATTTAATTACCTACTATACCACCGTCCTGGTTTATAAGTATGATTTAACTAATAAAATACGAACGCATGTCGCCAAAGATTATATAATTGGATTTGTATTTGAACATAGTTTCCAATAATATAATTTTTAAAACATGCATTAACATTTTTTTGGTTAAATTTGAGGGCAAAGTATGGCATGGAATATAAAGGAGACTATAGACTAGACGGAGGTGGTACCACACGGCCGCTCTCTACGCAGCGACGCAACTGTCGGCCGGCTTGTAGGCGACCATTTCCTGCGTGTTCAACTGCTCTATGTGTGTGGTTGCTTGTGGTTCAGGCGGCCGCGGCGCACTCTGCTCGCGTCCCGCCACGCGCGCTCTGCTCTCGCGTCCCTCCGGGTGCTCTGCCTTCGTCCCTCCACGCGCGCTGCCAGTGTTTTGGGCCGGCGCACGATCACGCACATTCGTGTGCAAGCGGTTGCGCCGGGAGCGGCGCGACGATGCAGTTACCCGTTGTAAAAACTGCCATGCGGACGCGCCGAGAATCCATGCCGCCCGGCCCCCTTTTATTCCTGCGGCCATTTACCTTCATGTTTTGTCTGACACGACACAATAAGCACAACCACGAGGACACATACAGAGAGGACATCTAGCTGTTCCAATGGCGCTCCCAGCGGCCAACGACGACAACGGCGGGTAGTTCACCACGCATCACGTAGTGGACACCCACGTGAGGGGGAAGGCCCTCTCAGTGGTGTACCCGAACGATCCGGTCTCGGTGGAGAACTCCATCCAAACTATGGAGCAGTTCCTTGCCGAGGACAAGTACCGAGTGGTCGTCTTCGACCTCGGGTACACCATCGGTCGTGCCGGGCACGATCAGAAGGTGTTGGGGAACGTAGTAATTTCAAAAAAATTCCTACGCACACGCAAGATCATGGTGATGCATACCAACGAGAGGGGAGAGTGTTGTCCACGTACCCTCGTAGACCGACAGCGGAAGCGTTATCACAACGCGGTTGATGTAGTCGTACGTCTTCACGATCCGACCGATCAAGTACCGAACGTACGGCACCTCCGAGTTCTACACACGTTCAGCTCGATGACGTCCCTCGAACTCCGATCCAGCCGAGTGTTGAGGGAGAGTTTCGTCAGCACGACTGCGTGGTGACGATGATGATGTTCCACCAACGCAGGGCTTCGCCTAAGCTCCACAACGGTATTATCGAGGTGTAATATGGTGGAGGGGGGCACCGCACACGGCTAAGAGATCTCAAGGATCAATTGTTGTGTCTCTGGGGTGCCCCCCTGCCCCCGTATATAAAGGAGCAAGGGGGAGGCAGCCGGCCAAGGGGAGAGGCACGCCATAGGGGGGAGTCCTACTCCCACCGGGAGTAGGACTCCTCCTTTCCTTGTGGGAGTAGGAGAAGGGAAGGGGGAAGGAGAAAGAAGGAAGGGTGCGCCCCCCTTCCCTAGTCCAATTCGGACCAGACCATGGGGAGGGGTGCGGCCACCTTTTGAGGCCTTTCTCTCCTTTTCCGTATGGCCCATTAAGGCCCAATACGAATTCCCGTAACTCTCCGGTACTCCGAAAAATACCCGAATCACTCTGAACCTTTCCAAAGTCCGAATATAGTCGTCCAATATATCGATTTTTACGTCTCGACCATTTCGAGACTCCTCGTCATGTCCCCGATCTCATCCGGGACTCCGAACTCCTTCGGTACATCAAAACTCAATAAAACTGTCATCGTAACGTTAAGCGTGCGGACCCTACGGGTTCGAGAACTATGTAGACATGACCGAGACACGTCTCCGGTCAATAACCAATAGCGGGACCTGGATGCCCATATTGGCTCCCACATATTCTACGAAGATCTTTATCGGTCAGACCGCATAATAACATACGTTGTTCCCTTTGTCATCGGTATGTTACTTGCCCGAGATTCGATCGTCAGTATCTCGATACCTAGTTCAATCTCGTTACCGGCAAGTCTCTTTACTCGTTCCGTAACACATGATCCCGCAACTAACTCATTAGTCACAATGCTTGCAAGGCTTATAGTGATGTGCATTACCGAGTGGGCCCAGAGATACCTCTCCGACAATTGGAGTGACAAATCCTAATCTCGAAATACGCCAACCCAACAAGTACCTTTGGAGACACCTGTAGAGCACCTTTATAATCACCCATTTACGTTGTGACGTTTGGTAGCACACAAAGTGTTCCTCCGGTAAACGGGGGTTGCATAATCTCATAGTCATAGGAACATGTATAAGTCATGAAGAAAGCAATAGCAACATACTAAACGATCGAGTGCTAAGCTAACGGAATGGGTCAAGTCAATCACGTCATTCTCCTAATGAGGTGATCTCGTTAATCAAATGACAACTTATGTCTATGGCTAGAAAACATAACCATCTTTGATTAACGAGCTAGTCAAGTAGAGGCATACTAGTGACACTCTGTTTGTCTATATATTCACACATGTATTATGTTTCCGGTTAATACAATTCTAGCATGAATAGTAAACATTTATCATGATACAAGGAAATAAATAATACTTTATTATTGCCTCTAGGGCATATTTCTTTCAGTCTCCCACTTGCCCTAGAGTCAATAATCTAGATTACACAGTAATGATTCTTACACCCATGGAGCCTTGGTGCTGATCATGTTTTGCTCGTGGAAGAGGCTTAGTCAACGGGTCTGCAACATTCAGATCCGTATGTATCTTGCAAATTTCTACGTCTCCCACCTGGACTAAATCCCGGATGGAATTGAAGCGTCTTTTGATGTGCTTGGTTCTCTTGTGAAATCTGGATTCCATTGCCAAGGCAATTGCACCAGTATTGTCACAAAAGATTTTCATTGGACCCGATGCACTAGGTATGACACCTAGATCGGATATGAACTCCTTCATCTAGACTCCTTCATTTGCTGCTTCCGAAGCAGCTATGTACTCCGCTTCACATGTAGATCCCGCCACGACGCTTTGTTTAGAATTGCACCAACTGATAGCTCCACCGTTCAATGTAAATACGTATCCGGTTTGCGATTTAGAATCGTCTGGATCAGTGTCAAAGCTTGCATCAACGTAACCATTTACGATGAGCTCTTTGTCACCTCCATGTACGAGAAACATATCCTTAGTCCTTTTTAGGTATTTCAGGATGTTCTTGACCGCTGTCCAGTGATCCACTCCTGGATTACTTTGGTACCTTCCTGCTAGACTTATGGCAAGGCATACATCAGGTCTGGTACACAGCATTGCATACATGATAGAGCCTATGGCTGAAGCATAGGGGACATCTTTCATCTTCTCTCTATCTTCTGCAGTGGTCAGGCATTGAGTCTTACTCAACTTCACACCTTGCAACACAGGCAAGAATCCTTTCTTTACTTGATCCATTTTGAACTTCTTCAAAACTTTGTCAAGGTATGTGCTTTGTGAAAGTTCAATTAAGCGTTTTGATCTATCTCTATAGATCTTGATGCCCAATATATACGCAGCTTCACCGAGGTCTTTCATTGAAAAACTCTTATTCAAGTATCCCTTTATCTATCCAGAAATTCTATATCATTTCCAATCAGTAATATGTCATCCACATATAATATCAGAAATGCTACAGAGCTCCCACTCACTTTCTTGTAAATACAGGCTTCTCCAAAAGTCTGTATAAAACCAAATGCTTTCATCACACTATCAAAGCGTTTATTCCAACTCCGAGAGGCTTGCACCAGTCCATAAATGGATCGCTGGAGCTTGCACACTTTGTTAGCTCCCTTTGGATCGACAAAACCTTCTGGTTGCATCATATACAACTCTTCTTCCAGAAATCCATTCAGGAATGCAGTTTTGACATCCATTTGCCAAATTTCATAATCATAAAATGCGGCAATTGCTAACATGATTCGGACAGACTTAAGCATCGCTACGGGTGAGAAGGTCTCATCATAGTCAATCCCTTGAACTTGTCGAAAACCTTTCGCAACAAGTCGAGCTTTATAGACAGTAACATTACCATCAGCGTCAGTCTTCTTCTTGAAGATCCATTTATTTTCAATGGCTTGCCGATCATTGGGCAAGTCAACCAAAGTCCATACTTTGTTCTCATACATGGATCCCATCTCAGATTTCATGGCCTCAAGCCATTTTGCGGAATCTGGGCTCACCATCGCTTCTTCATAGTTCGTAGGTTCGTCATGGTCTAGTAACATAACTTCCAGAACAGGATTACCGTACCACTCTGGTGCGGATCTTACTCTGGTTGATCTACGAGGTTCAATAATAACTTGATCTGAAGTTTCATGATCATCATCATTAACTTCCTCACTAATTGGTGTAGGTGTCTCAGAAACTGGTTTCTGTGATGAACTACCTTCCAATAAGGGAGCAGGTATAGTTACCTCATCAAGTTCTACTTTCCTCCCACTCACTTCTTTCGAGAGAAACTCCTTCTCTAGAAAATTTCCGAATTTAGCAACAAAAGTTTTGCCTTCGGATCTGTGATAGAAGGTATACCCAACAGTCTCCTTTGGGTATCCTATGAAGACACATTTCTCCGATTTGGGTTCGAGCTTATCAGGTTGAAGTTTCTTCACATAAGCATCGCAGCCCCAAACTTTAAGAAACGACAACTTTGGTTTCTTGCCAAACCACAGTTCATAAGGCGTCGTCTCAACGGATTTTGATGGTGCCCTATTTAATGTGAATGCAGCCGTCTCTAAAGCATAACCCCAAAACGATAGCGGTAAATCAGTAAGAGACATCATAGATCGCACCATATCTAGTGAAGTGCGATTACGACGTTCGGACACACCATTACGCTATGGTGTTCCGGGTGGCGTGAGTTGCGAAACTATTCCGCATTGTTTCAAATGTAGACCAAACTCGTAACTCAAATATTCTCCTCCATGATCTGATCGTAGAAACTTTATTTTCTTGTTACGATGATTTTCAACTTCACTCTGAAATTCTTTGAACTTTTTAAATGTTTCAGACTTATGTTTCATTAAGTAGATATACCCATATCTGCTTAAATCATCTGTGAAGGTGAGAAAATAACGATATTCGCCACGAGCCTCAACATTCATCGGACCACATACATCTGTATGTATGATTTCCAACAAATCTGTTGCTCTCTCCATAGTTCCGGAGAACGCTGTTTTAGTCATCTTGCCCATGAGGCACGGTTCGCAAGTACCAAGTGATTCATAATCAAGTGGTTCCAAAAGTCCATCAGTATGGAGTTTCTTCATGCGCTTTACACCGATATGACCTAAACGGCAGTGCCACAAATAAGTTGCACTATCATTATCAACTCTGCATCTTTTGGTTTCAATATTATGAATATGTGTATCACTACTATCGAGATTCAACAAAAATAGAACACTCTTCAAGGGTGCATGACCATAAAAGATATTACTCATATAAATAGAACAACCATTATTCTCTGATTTAAATGAATAACCGTCTCGCATCAAACAAGATCCAGATATAATGTTCATGCTCAACGCTGGCACCAAATAACAATTATTTAGGTCTAAAACTAATCCCGAAGGTAGATGTAGAGGTAGCGTGCCGACCGCGATCACATCGACTTTGGAACCATTTCCCACGCGCATCGTCACCTCGTCCTTAGCCAATCTTCGCTTAATCCGTAGCCCCTGTTTCGAGTTGCAAATATTAGCAACAGAACCAGTATCAAATACCCAGGTGCTACTGCGAGCATTAGTAAGGTACACATCAATAACATGTATATCACATATACCTTTGTTCACCTTGCCATCCTTCTTATCCGCCAAATACTTTGGGCAATTCCGCTTCCAGTGACCAGTTTGCTTGCAGTAGAAGCACTCAGTTTCAGGCTTAGGTCCAGACTTGGGTTTCTTCTCCTGAGCAGCAACTTGTTTGCTGTTCTTCTTTAAGTTCCCTTTCTTCTTCCCTTTACCCTTTTTCTTGAAACTGGTGGTCTTATTGACCATCAACACTTGATGCTCCTATTTGATTTCTACCTCCGCAGCCTTTAGCATTGCGAAGAGCTCGGGAATTGTCTTACTCATCCCTTGCATATTATAGTTCATCACGAAGCTCTTGTAGCTTGGTGGCAGTGATTGAAGAATTCTGTCAATAACGCTATCATCCGGAAGATTAACTCCCAGTTGAATCAAGTGATTGTTATACCCAGACATTTTGAGTATATGCTCACTGACAGAACTATTCTCTTCCATCTTGCAGCTGAAGAACTTATTGGAGACTTCATATCTCTCAATTCTGGCATTTGCTTGAAATATTAACTTCAACTCCTGGAACATCTCATATGCTCCATGACGTTCAAAACGTCGTTGAAGACCCGGTTCTAAGTCGTAAAGCATGGCACACTGAACTATCGAGTAGTCATCAGCTTTGCTCTGCCAGACGTTCATAACATCTGGTGTTGCTCCTGCAGCAGGCCTGGCACCCAGCGGTGCTTCCAGGACGTAATTCTTCTGTGCAGCAATGAGGATAATCCTCAAGTTACGGACCCAGTCCGTGTAATTGCTACCATCATCTTTCATCTTTGCTTTCTCAAGAAACGCATTAAAATTCAACGGAACAACAGCACGGGCCATCTATCTACAATTAACATAGACAAGTAAAATACTATCAGGTACTAAGTTCATGATAAATTCAAGTTCAATTAATCATATTACTTAAGAACTCCCACTTAGATAGACATCCCTCTAATCCTCTAAGTGATCACGTGATCCATATCAACTAAACCATGTCCGATCATCACGTGAGATGGAGTAGTTTCAATGGTGAACATCACTATGTTGATCATATCTACTATATGATTCACGCTCGACCTTTCGGTCTCCGTGTTCCGAGGCCATATCTGTTATATGCTAGGCTCGTCAAGTTTAACCTGAGTATTCCGCGTGTGCAACTGTTTTGCACCCGTTGTATTTGAACGTAGAGCCTATCACGCCCGATCATCACGTCGTGTCTCAGCACGAAGAACTTTCGCAACGGTGCATACTCAGGGAGAACACTTATACTTTGATAATTTAGTGAAGGATCATCTTATAATGCTACCGTCAAACAAAGCAAGATAAGATGCATAAAGGATTAACATCACATGCAATCAATATAAGTGATATGATATGGCCATCATCATCTTGTGCTTGTGATCTCCATCTCCGAAGCACCGTGCTTGTGACCTCCATCTCCGAAGCACCGTCATGATCACCATCGTCACCGGCGCAACACCTTGATCTCCATCGTAGCATCGTTGTCGTCTCGCCACCTTATTGCTTTTACGACTATCGCTACCGCTTAGGGATAAAGTAAAACTATTACATGGCGATTGCATCTCATACAAGAAAGCGACAACCATATGGCTCCTGCCAGTTGCCGATAACTCGGTTACAAAACATGATCATCTCATACAACACATTATATCACATCATGTCTTGACCATATCACATCACAACATGCCCTGCAAAAACAAGTTAGACGTCCTCTACTTTGTTGTTGCATGTTTTACGTGGCTGCTACGGGCTTAGCAAGAACCGTTCTTACCTACGCATCAAAACCACAACGATAGTTTGTCAAGTTGGTGTTGTTTTAACCTTCGCAAGGACCGGGCGTAGCCACACTCGGTTCAACTAAAGTGAGAGAGACAGACACCCGCCGGTCACCTTTAAGCAACGAGTGCTCGCAACGGTGAAACCAGTCTCGCGTAAGCGTACGCGTAATGTCGGTCCGGGCCGCTTCATCTCACAATACCGCTGAACCAAAGTATGACATGCTGGTAAGCAGTATGACTTATATCGCCCACAACTCACTTGTGTTCTACTCGTGCATAGCATCAACGCATAAAACCAGGCTCGGATGCCACTGTTGGGGAACGTAGTAATTTCAAAAAAATTCCTACGCACACGCAAGATCATGGTGATGCATAGCAACGAGAGGGGAGAGTGTTGTCCACGTACCCTCGTAGACCGACAGCGGAAGCGTTATCACAACGCGGTTGATGTAGTCGTACATCTTCACGATCCGAACGATCAAGTACCGAACGTACGGCACCTCCGAGTTCTACACACGTTCAGCTCGATGACGTCCCTCGAACTCTGATCCAGCCGAGTGTTGAGGGAGAGTTTCGTCAGCACGACTGCGTGGTGACGATGATGATGTTCCACCGACGCAGGGCTTCGCCTAAGCTCCGCAACGGTATTATCGAGGTGTAATATGGTGGAGGGGGGCACCGCACACGGTTAAGAGATCTCAAGGATCAATTGTTGTGTCTCTGGGGTGCCCCCCTGCCCCCGTATATAAAGGAGCAAGGCGGAGGCAGCCGGCCAAGGGGAGAGGCGCGCCATAGGGGGAAGTCCTACTCCCACCGGGAGTAGGACTCCTCCTTTCCTTGTGGGACTAGGAGAAGGGAAGGGGGAAGGAGAAAGAAGGAAGGGTGCGCCCCCCTTCCCTAGTCCAATTCGGACCAGACCATGGGGAGGGGTGCGGCCACCTTTTGAGGCCTTTCTCTCCTTTCCCGTATGGCCCATTAAGGCCCAATACGAATTCCCGTAACTCTCCGGTACTCCGAAAAATACCCGAATCACTCGGAACATTTCCGAAGTCCGAATATAGTCGTCCAATATATCGATTTTTACGTCTTGACCATTTCGAGACTCCTCGTCATGTCCCCGATCTCATCCGGGACTCCGAACTCCTTCGGTACATCAAAACTCAATAAAACTGTCATCGTAACGTTAAGCGTGCGGACCCTACGGGTTCGAGAACTATGTAGACATGACCGAGACACGTCTCCGGTCAATAACCAATAGCGGGACCTGGATGCCCATATTGGCTCCCACATATTCTACGAAGATCTTTATCGGTCAGACCGCATAACAACATACGTTGTTCCCTTTGTCATCGGTATGTTACTTGCCCGAGATTCGATCGTCGGTATCTCGATACCTAGTTCAATCTCGTTACCGGCAAGTCTCTTTACTCGTTCCGTAACACATCATCCCGCAACTAACTCATTAGTCACAATGCTTGCAAGGCTTATAGTGATGTGCATTACCGAGTGGGCCCAGAGATACCTCTCCGACAATTGGAGTGACAAATCCTAATCTCGAAATACGCCAACCCAACAAGTACCTTTGGAGACACCTGTAGAGCACCTTTATAATCACTCATTTACGTTGTGACGTTTGGTAGCACACAAAGTGTTCCTCCGGTAAACGGGAGTTGCATAATCTCATAGTCATAGGAACATGTATAAGTCATGAAGAAAGCAATAGCAACATACTAAACGATCGAGTGCTAAGCTAACGGAATGGGTCAAGTCAATCACGTCATTCTCCTAATGAGGTGATCTCGTTAATCAAATGACAACTTATGTCTATGGCTAGGAAACATAACCATCTTTGATTAACGAGCTAGTCAAGTAGAGGCATAGTAGTGACACTCTGTTTGTCTATATATTCACACATGTATTATGTTTCCGGTTAATACAATTCTAGCATGAATAATAAACATTTATCATGATACAAGGAAATAAATAATACTTTATTATTGCCTCTAGGGCATATTTCCTTCAAAAGGTTGCCATCGCCCAGTTGTGCGTGCGACATGACGTCCTTGTCTACCACTTCCACCTTGCCACAAGGCCTTGCGAGCGTTTCTCTAGGTTTATCAACAGCTCCGACTACAGTTTCGCTACGGTGGACACCACCAACGATCTAAAAGCGCTCAAGGTTTCGGACTTGAAATGCCCGAATCTTGTCAACATCCAGCACCACTACAAGGTCTGGGGCAGCGACAAAAGCAAACTGAACTCCCTGGGTGACCTCGCCTCGGCCATCATCGACCCCTACTACGCAAAGATGAAGCAAGAGAGCAATAAGGACAAGAACGCCTGGCACAGTGTGTGGCATAAGAGACTGGATGAACAACATGTCAAGTACGCGGCCATGGACGCGTACACAAGCTACGAGATGTACATGCGGATCGTTGACATGAGGAACTGTCTTCTTCCTGACCCAGACAAGGGATCGAGCCACATAGCAGTGGCGGGAGCGTCACAAGAAGTAGATGACTAGACGATCATTTCTTCTACTTTAGAAAGCATGCAATTGTTTATTGAGGTGTGTGCGACTGATCTGTATAGTCACTTATGTAATTGGATGTTTATTTCAGTTATATATACATGTTATTCTACTGTAGACAGAGAAATTCACACGGCTTATTAGCAGCAATCGTCTGTGTTATTATTGGTCTTCGCACACATTTCAGATTACGGACCTGTTTGTCGCGTATCACACACATCTTGTTCAGTTGAACCGTTTCCATTGTGTTGCCTAATCACACACAGTTCATCCCAGTGAACCGTATGCTGTATATCGCACACGCCTTCATCTGGTTGCCCGTTTCTTTTGTGCATCCTCATCCCAAACAGTTAATTGAGCTGAACCATATGCCCTGCATCGCACACGCAACTAAATTTTGAACCGTGTTTGATGCATCTGTCATCGCAAACGTTTTGCACCTTTTTTGACGGGTTTTTTACACCACCGTTTGCGATTATGGCATCGCACACAGTTTCCTTGAAGGGTCTCTGATTGTAGTGTCGCGTTTGGACCATCCTGCAGTAGTGCACGGTTACCGGACAACCCCGCCGCCTCACTGGAGCTGCCAACACAAGGCCTAGATCAGGCAAGGGGACCCCGGCCACGGGAGGACCACAACTCGACCGGGGGGAGGGGACAACCTCCACCGCCGCAGCGGAGCCGACCGGACGCAGCGACGAGGACTTGCCAGGCCTCGATGGCCCAGCCGGGTCCACTTGGACCCGGACAATCCTGTCGCCACGCTGCAACTCACCGACCGACGAAGTCCTCACCACCCGAGACCGCCGCCACCATGCCATCACCAGGGAACGATGCCGCCGAACATCGAGCCACCGGCCCGCCCCAACCTAGATGGGGCCCTTATGGGCCCAGATCTGGGTTGGCGAGTGCCGCCAGCCACCAGCGCCACCGCGCCGCCCCACGGCCAACGGCCGCACCGCCGCGTCAAGAGCCACCGTGGCACGCGGCATCACCGCCGACGAGCCACACCGACGCCGGCCGAGGAGCATTGCCGCCAACCACCACCATCCGAGCATGAGGGGCCGCGCGCGGGGAAGGGCAGACTCGCCGCCGCCAGCACCATGCGGCCGAGGCCCGGCGGCGCTCACTGGCAGCGGCCGGAGGAAGGAGCCGCGAGGAGGGGGCCTGGAGGAGAGCAGCGTCGGGGCCCCCCGGTCGCCTCGCCCGAGGAGGCGACGCAGGGGGTACGGGGAAGGGGGAGGTGGAGGGAGGGGCGGGGGAGCGGGAGAGGCGAGCGGCGACGGCGGGCTCCGGTCGCGGCCGCGGCTCCGTGCGGGGGAGCCACCGGCGGCGACGCGAAAACCCTAGGCGGAAGGGTCGCGCGGGGGAGGGTCGCGCGGGGCTTCTTCTTGACCTCTTGAATGCTCATTTCAACAGGTGGTTCATGAACAGGCATGGCAACCACTGCCTGTTCTCCTAGGATGTGAGCAGTGACCACAACAAGGCCTTCTGGAAGGCTAGATAAAGAACAGTTAATTGAATTAGGAATGGAACATTTGTAAAGACCTTCATGAATGACAAGGTCATACAAAGAGAAAATACCTAGCATGAAAGGCAGTTATCTCTGGCAAGTCCTCATTAATAACCAGCAGCATGCAGAGCTACCACTCAGTCCCTTCAAGCCTATTGAGATAGAGAAGTAAAAATCTGTATTAAGGTGGCAGAGGAAGCAATACGCCAAGCAAGGTGTAAGCGAAGGAATTACCTCGGTACATTTTCGGCAGTGTCCCTACGAAGATAGCAATGACAACTCCTGTTTCACTTGCAACACGGACCTCTTTTGCTTCAAACGCACGAGCTCAAGAACCCCAGAGAACAAGCTTGATTTCATTTCCTCTATAAATCAACGCGGGCAAGTCAGGAAAGGGAAAGGGCAGAAGACAAGAGGAACAAAGAAGAACTAAGGTAGCAACTCACGATTCGTTCTGAAGAACTATAGTCCTAGTATCTGAAGGTTCGGCCTGGTACTGAGAGTGGACAACAACAATGTCTGTGACCGCATTAATTCTACCAATGACATCTGCAAGCAACAAAACAACGTTAGTATGACATTATGAAAGACCAGCAGCAAAGAGAGCATACATAAAGGAAGCATAGAATGACGAACCAAGAAAGCGAGAGTGTGTGGGCCTGGCACAGGTATATCCGAAAAGGGCAGGAGGTTGTAAGTGCAGTATGGATAGTCTTCTTCATCACCAAGCTGAGGAGTCACAGTAGTAAAGTGAGTGAACTACATCATATATGGACTTTCAACAGCCCTGTAAGTCTGCTTGGATTGTTTGCACATGAATATGTTTATCAAATAGACCTCGCCTTCCTTTAAGACATCTTTCAGAAGTTCTGATGGCTCTGGAGGGATCTGACCATACATGTGGGTGCCCTACATAACCACATTGGTAATTAGGGCCAGAGGTCAACAACAGCAGTGTAAGCAAAGATGACACAATGCAAAACAAACCTCTTGGTCAAGCACCACAATGCTAGTGTGGACAAGTGGGCCATCGTCAGTTGCACCTCCGTACTCCCACAAGCGAGACACCAGAACCTTCACATTCCAGTACAGTTCCTTGCTATGGACCTATGCGAGAAGGCTAATCTTTCTGCTTGACATCTGCAGTACGGAAGCAAAATTCAAAGCGATAACAGATGAAGGGAAAGAAAGTTTAAATCTGATGAGGCCATTCATACATACTTACTTGATAAGGCACGAACTCAGGAGAAAGGAAAATGAAGGGATCAGGTGACAAAGAAGCATAAAATGCAATCGCACAAGTGATTTGGGCCACGAAGTTGCATAAGCTAGGATGGAAGCCAAATAAGTGCAGACCATGTAAAAATTGCAACTCTATCATAGGAAGATTATAGGAGAACCAAAACATAGATCAGCAAAATCTTATGATATAGACTATAGACTATTATCGATAGCACCTAGCGAATGGACCAAAAAATCTCAGGGAATATGATGTTCCTTGTCTGAGAAGTAGCCTTGTCATCCTCTCCTTTGATTAAGATCTTCAGCGATTTTTTTGAAGTAACACGCGACACTGCCACGTAGAGTTGCCTGTGTGTGAACACAGGTGTATCCAGATACAAACCAACATTTGAAAGAGTCTGCCCTTGACTTTTGTTAATGGTCATCGCATATGACACCCTAACAGGAAATTGACGACGATGCAAAGTGAAAGGCCATTTAGGATTCTTTGAAGTTAGACCTATCCTTGGTATGAAAACAACATCACCTATGTTTGAACCAGTGATGACAGCTGCCTTAATAATCTTATCAGCATGCTTTGTGACTATGAGCCTTGTGCCATTACATAAGCATGTTGATTGGTTCAGATTCCTCAAAAGCATAATGGGAACGCCTACCTTGAGCACCAACCTATGGTACGGAAAGTTATTTACCTTAATCCCATTCAAGTACTCGACAAGATAGAAAGCATCTTGATTGCGAACTGCGTCCGCAGAATTCCCTATAGTATCACAGCTAAGGTACTCCCTCACATCGGTAGGCACTAAAGACAAGACATGCTCATTTATTTTCTCAGCGACCTCATTTGTTGGTGTTAGAATTGCTCTTTCTTTTAGATAACTGACATCAGAATACTTAGCAGGGATATCTTTATATATGGCTTGACAATGGCATCAATTTTGTCACCATCGGTGTGTATTAAGAGCTCATCAGGGATAGTTATCCAAAAGGGGTCAGACTCCCCCTCACGAGCCATAGCAGGTGTTGTGCCATCACCTAAACTGAGGACCCACTCAGCAAAGGCAGCAACCTTAGACTGGAGGATTGGATCATTTGTGTGTGCAGTCAAACGCATGTTAATGTTTAGGTGCAGAACATCTACAATATTCCACAGAGGGTAGTTAGTGATCGCAGCAGCAAGAATCTGCGCTCGAGACCCGCCCTCAATGACAGGCAATATTTGTCTAAGGTCCCCACCCAACATAACAACCTTACCACCGAATGGAACTTTAGCTAAAGAAGGATCATTGGCACACAGGATATCACGAAATGATCTGTCCAGGGCCTCAAAGCATTTCCGATGGGACATCAATGCTTCATCCCATGTAATAAGATCAGCTGATTCTATTAGGGTGGAGAACATGGTAGACCGTTTAATTTCACAGGTGCCATGATCAGGTAGTTCAACAGGTATTTTAAACCTGGAATGCGTTGTTCTGCCAGCTGGTAAAAGCAAGGCTGCAACCCCTGAGGAAGCAACCGACAGCACCACCCTCTTGTTACCTCTAAGATAAGCATCGAGTGCATTCCAGAGGAACGTTTTTCCAGTACCACCATAACCAGAGACAAAGAAAAACCAGGCTTCCCGGATCTAATGCGGTCAATTATAGCAGAGTAAGCATAGAGCTGGTCTTTGTTTAACCTGTCATACAGCAACTTCGCCTTTTTAAGAAGACTAACAACATCAACATCTAGTGCATCCGAAAGCATATCAGTTTGCACTGCAGCATCATGGCATGCAAATTTCAAAGGCAATTGATGATCTAGGATGCATGCACTATTCTTAGCAAATATAGCAGCTAATTCATCAAGTAGCATGTCCCTTAATGCTACAGGAGGTACGACATATGTAAAATCATTTCTAGACTGCTGAATTCTATGTTCAATATCATTGCCTAGGTAAACTTCATACTTCTCAAAGAAAGCAGCTTCATCATTAACAGCACAGTGGAGTATCATAGTAAAAACAGCTGGCGCAACTAATTCCCCATACCCCATTTGACAGCTTCATCAAAAGCATTATACCATTATATATCATCACCAAGCAAACCCCTTGATCCACATGCCTCTCTAAAGATCGAATATACGATGCCATTGTAAATCCTAACATCCTCATAGCATTTTGCACCTTTGACAATCACAAGCAACATTCTAAAATAAAAAAGTTGTCCACTTGCCGGATGGACAGAGTATATTCTACCAATTCTATCACTTCGTGTCCTACATTTCCACTTTTTGTCCTCAGCTATCCACGACCACCTAGTAGGGAAATCACAATAAGTCAAGGATCTAGCAGCAGGGTATAGCCTGTTCGCTATAAACCATTCTGTCAACATTGTTTTCTGCATCCAGGCATTATTAACAACTGAGTTCAGTGTGGCTTTAGTGTGAAACCGCACAACATGCATGTTTAGGAGATGGACATGCAATCTCTCAATAGATGGTGTTTTACCATGTATGTCAAACCCATAGACCCTCCAAAAAGAATCATAGTCAACAATATAACGGCACTCCCTATACTCTTTGATCTCATCAACATCCTAGCTGCTACCATGCCTAACATTCTCAAATAGGGTTTTAGACTTGTCTGGTCCTTTGGTGACGTACTTGTATAGTTATTTGATAACATAAGTTTTGTTACACCATTCAACATTAATATGCGCTTGCCACTTTTTTAATATGAGCATGTTATATGAAACCACATGTCTATTATCAAGCCTGAAATTATTCTTCATCACAAAATGACCATTATCAGGGCGCTTATATAAGGGAAACCCACTCTCATCAATAGAAGTTTCATTTTGAAATGATTTTGGAAATCTTTTTGAGCAAACACCCTTTTTCATGCAAGGACACTTTGGGCCATCAATGCCACAAGGCCCATGCATCATGAACTCAGCGACAAGCGCATATCCCAAAGGATCATGTACAGGATCAGGGATCTCAGCCGAAATATAAGAATCTATCAGAATCGGTGTGACAACTCTATCATCATCCTTCTTTTGCCAAACAAGGATGTGTGCGTGTGGCAATCCCCTCTTCTGAAACTCAATAGTGTGCAAGACTGAAAATAGGAGAGAAAGGCGACATAAAAGACGTAAGAACAATGTAGAAAGAGACAGAGCAAAATGAAAGAGGCTTGCAAGGGGCAGTACCAGCAACAATAAGACCAAAGACATTCCTTTTTTTGATCCAATGAAGGTACTGCATAAGCTTCATGTGGTACACCCTAACAGCAATGTCGGCCCTATCTGTCGCTGTTTGCCCAGGTTCAACAGAATCAAGGATTTCCTCCCACTTTGGGTTACATGTGAAAGTTTTAAAAACGTCCGGCGACCCATGAACCCGGGAGACAGCAACAGCATCTTGGAATTTTTCATACATATACCGACGACCGCCAGTGTAGGTTGACGGAACAATATTTTTCTTCCCAACCTCTGACCCATCAATCATACCCTGGTCTACTACGTCGACAACCCCCTGAAGATTTTCATCCCGCATTTCATCATTACACTTAAGAATAAAATTGAGGCGGCACTCATCAATGCAAGCACGGAAGTCAACAGCAGCCTGTGATGACAACAGGCCACAGCAAAGATATGGATTGTGCTGGTTTGGTTTATAATGTGAACAAAAGCAATAATAATCTTGCATGGTCATTTTCACCCTCTTTTTCGGGTCATCAACATCAGCACTGATGTAGTGCACACCAAGCTGAAAACCACGCTCACCATATGGAAACAGCAAAGGGTATTGCAAGGACATGTAGGTAGTATCTAAAGAAGAAATACAGTGCAGCCTGTCGCCTTTAGTCTGTATTATCAGATCTCGACATGGTGCCTCTAACGTGAACTCACCATAAACCAAAGCTGCCAGCTCTTCTGTCGCCGGTAAACTAAACTAAGGGCTATCATTCTCGCCAAGAGCTATAAGCCTTATTGAAATCACCTCATGTTTATTTTGTTTCAATATCTCCGTAGCCATACGAAACTTTTTGACTAAAGAATTATTTGTATCAAGCATTTGCATAAGACCCCTCACAATGTCCTTATCTAACCCGGCGCCTGTTTCATCATGGTGATTTAGAGCTTGAATTCTTTTGTTAACCTCATTTTCTCTGTCATGTATGTATAACTCTGCATACTTGGGTGTATCACCTTCATTTGGAAGCAACGAGCCTATACGATGACAAACCTGACCATTTATTTTTTTAAAAAAAAATTGGACCTCCGCCATCATTAATAGACCAGTCAATTTTTGCCCCCATGGATGTAAACACAAACAGGCAATTGTACTGGCATATTTGCTTAATAAATCTTAGGCTGCGCGGAGGTCCTATATAATCAAGCAGGGTTGCTAAGAATGGGGGGTTTCAAAGGGTCTAATGAAGACCTTCTCAGATTTACAACAGTTGTTGCAAACCACTTGTCTTTTTGTAATAGCAGACTTTGACTTCACCCTCTCGCGCCACCAAAAGCTAGCCTGGCAACGGTTGAATTGGTAGTCTGGGCCTCCGTAGTGTGATCTTTTTGGATAAAAAGCTGCAGAACGATCTCGCGTGTAAGGGCACACGACATTCGGCTGGTAGAAAGAAGCACGGTCGACGAGAATACACAGGCATACCTTTAAGTATGTCTACCTCATCAGGAGAAAAACCAACCCAATCAGGATGCAGAGGTGACGCATGTAACGCCCATGATGCGGCTATATCTCCCACGTGTCGAGGCACGACTTAGAGGCATAACCGCATAGTGGTTTTGTCGCAAGAAGGGTCATCTTCACACAATCCCATGTAATGAATAAGACTGGGATAAAGAGTTGGCTTACAATCGCCACTTCACACCATACATAAATATCATCATACATCATCCAAAATACAATCATATAGACCGACTACGGTCAAAATCCAGATGAAAATAAGACAACCCCAAATGCTAGATCCCCGATCGTCCCAACTGGGCTCCACTACTGATCATCAGGAAAAGACACATAGTAACGACCACGTTCCTCGTCGAACTCCCACTTGAGATCGACGCCATCGTCTGCACTGGCATCGTCGGCACCTGCAACTGGTTTTGGAAGTATCTGTGAGTCACGGGGACTCAGCAATCTCACACCCGCGAGATCAAGACTATTTAAGCTTATAGGACAAGAGGTGCAAAGAGGTGGAGCTGCAACGGCAAAAGCATATATGGTGGCTAACTTACGCAAATGAGAGCGAGAAGAGAAGCAATGGAACGGACGTCATCTAGCAATGACCAAGAAGAGGTCCTGAACACCTACTTACGTCATACATAACACAGACCGTGTTCACCTCCCGGACTCCGCCGAGAAGAGACCATCACGGCTACACACGCACTTGGTGTATTTTAATTGGGTCAAGTGACAAGTTATCTACAACCGGATATTAACAAATTCCCATCTGCCTCATAACCGCGGGCACGGCTTTCGAAAGATATTACCCTGCAGGGGTGTCCCAACTTAGCCCATCATAAGCTCTCACGGTCAACGAAGGATAAACCTTCTCCCGGAAAGACCCGATCAGTCTCGGAATCCCGGTTTACAAGACATCTCGACAATGGTAAAACAAGACCAGCAAAGCCACCCGAATGTGCCGACAAATCCCGATAGGAGCTGCACATATCTCGTTCTCAGGGCACACCGGATAAGACATCCTACGAGTAAAACCAGACCTCGAGTTTCCAGGAGGTGGCCCCGCAGTCTGCTCGGTTTGGACCAACACTCGAAGGAGCACTGGCCCGGGGGGTTAAAATAAGATGACCCTCGGGCTCGCGAAAACCCGTGGGAAAAGGCTTAGGTAGCAACTGGTAAAACCAAGGTTGGGCCATGCTGGAGGAGTTTTATTCAAGGCGAACTGTCAAGGGGGTCCCATAAATCACCCGACCGTGTAAGGAACGCAAACTCAAGGAACATAATCCCGGTATAACAGTAACTAGGGCGGCAAGAGTGGAACAAAACACCAGGCATAAGGCCGAGCCTTCCACCCTTTACCAAAATATATAGATGCATTAATTAAATAAGAGATATTGTGATATCCCAACTTATCCATGTTCCGACATGGAACAACCTTCAACTTCACCTGCAACTAGCAACGCTATAAGAGGGGCTGAGCAAAAGCGGTAACTTAGCCAAACATCGGTTTGCTAGGAAAGGATGGTTAGGGGCTGACATGGCTAAAATAGGAGACATGATATAGCAAGTGATAGGTAGCGGAGCATGGCAATAGAGCGAACAACTAGCATAGCAAAGAAAGAAGTGATTTCGAGGGGTGGTCATCTTGCCTGCAAGATTCTCAGAGTTGACGAAAGCTTGATCCTCGTAAGCGTACTCGACAGGTTCCTCGTTCACGAACTCGTCTCCCGGCTCTACCCAAGACAAGAACACAAACAAACGGAACCACAATCAACAACGAGAAATGCGCAAGCAACATGATGCAAAACATGTATGATGTGCAAGATATGGTATGCGATGCATATGCGTGCTCCGGGAGGAAAAAGATGAACATGGCAGTAACTTGGCAACCCAAGCATGCCGCTGGAAAGATGAGATGATTTCGGTCGAAATCGATATAAAGATCACCGGAATCGGATGCACGGTTTGCAAATGGCAAGCAAAACAAGAATGACACTAATCTGCGATAAACAGCAAGATTGCACTTAAAATGCAACAAGTAACAATGCTACAGCACCCCAACATAGCAACAAATCACATGGCAGTAATCTACAGGAGATGCTTGACAAAAGATGAACACTGAGCTACGGCTAGTTCACAACATATCAAGCTCAAACAAGCATGGCAAAAGTGCAAAAGATTACAGGTTCACAGACTTGGTGAAAAACTGGACATGGCAGAAATCAGCATCAGGTAGCAATGTTCAGAGCACGAAATCAATATGCTACAGAAACTTAACATAGCAAAACAAGGCATGGTAGCGTTCTACTAAATGCACATGACAAAAGTCCCTTACTGACCATAAGCCAAAAAGGACCAGAAGAAATGATGGCAAGCATGTAAACATAGCAAGTTTCGTTATCAGGTTTCAGACTTAGCAGAAAACAGAGCATGGCAGATATATTAATATGTAGGCCTCTTTGTGAGCTTGATGCACTCACTACAGAGCAATGCATGACAAACCAATCATACCTACAGCAAGATGGCATGTTTATGAAGCTATCCATGGCAAGAACAATTGCATAGCATGTATGGACCAACTACAATAAGCTTGGCAAGATTGCAAATCATGTTAAGAATCTGGCAGAAATACTTTATAGCAAACGTAGAGCAAGATTGAGACATGCTATGGCCCTCTAAAATTGCAAACAATTGCAGGAATGGATCAATTACAACTATAGCTACAAAACATGCTTACTGAACATCTCCAAAATATGCATGGATCTCTCTGTAGCATCAAGTTTACATGGCAACAAAATTACAGCAGACAAAGACTTAGAGAAATCACTAAGTCCCTGAAATCAGAAATATTACGGGGCCTATTTTGCATGCTTGTGCTAGTTACCACAAAGATCACAAAAATACATGGGCTATACCACTGGAAAGATGGCATGGCATACTTCAAAACACATGTAGAGCTCATGCTCAAACGATGCACAGAATAAATGATACAAAAATGACAAATCTCCAAGTTCTGATAAGAACCAGAGATTAACAGCAACTAGCCCTCTTCCAACGAAGATTTGGGCATCAAGATGACCTCTAATGAACATGGTGCAATTGAACAAAATGAAGAGCATCACGAGGCGAACAATTTGACATATTATACGCACGAATCAGAGCTACATGCACAAAGTTACCGCGTCGGGAACAGGAGCATATGCTGAGAAAATACTGAGACTTAGAAAAAAACGAGCGAGGGAAGTCAACGGGGAGGCTACCGCTCGATCGGATCTGGGCCGGAGGTCGGGCTCGGCTCCGGCGGCGAGGCAGTGGCCGGCGAGGCCTGGCCGGAGGAGGGGAGGGCCGAGGGAGGAGAGG
>NC_057808.1:155201067-155210693 GCF_018294505.1 Triticum aestivum | reverse complement strand
GGCGCGGGCGGACGTTGTCCGGCGGTGCGAGGGATTTTTGCTAGGGTTAGACTGCGATTCCGTTTTTCGGGATGCCCACTCATTTATAGGTAGAGGGAGCTAAGAGACTCTAAATGAGGTGCGGTTTTCGCCCACACGATCGTGATCGAACGACCTAGAGCATGGAAGAGAGTTTGGTGGGCTTTGGGCTGGTTTTGGAGGGGGGTTTTGCTGGACACTCAAATGAACTTTGCGGATGCCCGGTTAACCGTTGGAGTACCAAACGGCCTCCGAATGGAGCGAAACTTGACCGGTAGTCTCCGGGTGGTATCATAAAGCCACTTGACAAGCCTCGGTCCATTCCGAGAAAGTATGACACACGCACACGAAAGAAAACTAGAGGGGTGCACCGGAGGAGATAGGAGCGCCGGATTGGAAAACGGACAACGGGGAAAATGCTCGGATGCATGAGACGAACACGTATGCGAATGCAATGCACATGATGACATGATATAAAAATGCATGACATGACAAAATACAAAACGAAAAACAAAACCCGACAACGGAGGGAAAAACATATCACATAGCCGAAAATGGCAAGAGTCGGAGTTACAAATATGGCAAGTTACATGCGGGGTGTTACAACACTCCACCACTACGAGAGGATCTCGTCCCGAGATCTAGGACTGAAAGAACTCCGGATATTCGGAACGGAGATGGTCCTCACGTTCCCAGGTGGCTTCCCAGTCGGAATGGTGCGACCACTTCACTTTGAGGAATTTGATAGACTTGTTGCGAATCTTGCGCTCAGTTTCTTCAAGAATAGCGACTGGGTGCTCATGATAAGACAAATCTTCTTGGAGGTCAATCTCTTCGAAGTCGATAGTGCGCTCGGGCGTCTTGAAGCACTTGCGGAGCTGTGACACGTGGAACACATCATGCACATTCCCGAAGTTGGAAGGAAGCTCAAGTTGATAGGCTAGGTCGCCTCTTTTGCCAATGATCTTGAAAGGACCCACATATCTAGGGGCAAGCTTCCCTTTGATACCGAAACGACGAGTGCCTTTCATTGGAGAGACGCGGAGGTAGACATGGTCTCCGATCTCGAAAGCCAAGTCACGATGCTTACTATCATAGTAACTCTTCTGGCGCGATTGCGCGGCTTTGAGATTATCACGGATGACTTTACACATTTCTTCAGCTTCAGTGATTAAGTCATTGCCAAGAAGTTGGCGTTCACCAGTCTCTGACCAATTGAGAGGAGTACGGCACTTTCTGCCATATAGAATCTCGAATGGGGCCTTGCCCGAACTCGCTTGGAAGCTGTTGTTGTAGGAGAATTCGGCATAAGGAAGACAATCTTCCCATTTCATGCCAAAGGAAATGACACAAGCCCTGAGCATATCTTCGAGAATTTGATTGACTCGCTCGACTTGGCCACTAGTCTGAGGGTGAAAAGCTGTGCTGAAGCGAATGTTAGTGCCCATGGCCTTCTGGAAGGAGTTCCAGAACTTAGAGGTGAAGATGCTTCCACGATCAGAAGAAATCAATTGTGGAATGCCGTGCAAGGAGACAATTCTGGAGGTGTAGAGCTCTGCCAGCTGAGCTGCTGTGATGGATTCTTTGATTGGAAGGAAATGGGCCACTTTAGAAAGCTTGTCAATGACAACGAAGATAGCGTCATTTCCGCGCTTGGACTTTGGAAATCCAGTCACGAAGTCCATTTCGATATGATCAAACTTCCATTTTGGGATAGCGAGAGGTTGTAGGAGACCAGCTAGTCGTTGGTGTTCTGCTTTCACTCTTCGGCAGACATCACATTCATTCACGAATTGCGCAATTTCTCGCTTCATTCGAGTCCACCAATACGACTGCTTGAGGTCATGATACATCTTCGTACTTCCAGGATGAATGGATAGGAGAGAATTGTGCGCTTCGTTCATTATGACTTTCCTTAGATCACCTTTCGGAACCACAATCCGGTCCTCGAAGAACAAAGTGTCTCTGTTATCAATGCGATAGCACTTGTATTTGGAAAGACCCTTGTCGATACCACGTTTCACCTTCTTCACCATGGCATCAAGGAGTTGTGCCTCACGAATTTGATCTTCCAAAGTAGGAGATACTATGAGGTTGGCAAGAACGCCTTGAGGAACAACTTGGAGATTCAGCTTGCTGAAAGCTTCACAAAGATCCGGTTGGGAAGGCTTGAGAATTAAGCTGTTGCAATAAGCTTTCCTGCTTAAAGCATCTGCAATGACATTAGCCTTGCCTGGAGTATATTCAATACTCGGATTGTACTCTTGAATCATTTCGACCCATCGAGTCTGCCTGAGGTTGAGGTTGGGCTGCGTGAAGATATACTTGAGACTCTTGTGATAAGTGAAAATGTCCACTTGTCTTCCCAACAAGAGATGTCTCCACGTAATCAATGCATGGACAACTGCCGCCAACTCAAGATCGTGAGTGGGGTAGTTCTTCTCGTTGGGCTTCAACTGCCGAGAGGTATAGGCCACAACTTTCTTCTCTTGCATTAACACAGCACCGAGACCTTGGAGAGAAGCATCACAGAAAACTTCATACGGCTTGGATTCATCAGGAGGAGTCAAGACAGGAGCTGTGACTAGTTTCTGTTTGAGAGTGTTGAAAGCGACGTCACACTCAGGAGACCAGACATACTTCACATGCTTCTGTAGGAGGTTGGAAAGAGGCTTTGCAATTTTGGAGAAATTCTCAACGAATCTTCGGCAATAGCTTGCAAGACCCAGAAAACTGCGGAGCTGCTTGACATTTTGAGGAGGTTCCCAATCCAGAACTGCGGACACCTTCTCGGGGTTAACAGCGATGCCTTTGGCGGAGATGATGTGACCAAGGAAAAGAACTTCATCGAGCCAAAACTCACATTTGGAGAACTTCGCATAGAATTGATACTCTCTGAGCTTGTCGAGCACCAATCGCAAATGTTTGGCATGATCCTGCTTATTCTTGGAGAAGACCAAGATATCATCGAGATACACCAGGACGAATTCATTGGTATAGGGGTTGAAGATGAAATTCATCATCCGAGAGAACACCGGAGGAGCATTGACAAGGCCGAAAGACACGACAGTATATTCATAAGAACCAAAGCTTGTTCTGAATGCTGTCTTGGGAATATCTTCTTCACGAATGCGAATCTGATGATAACCCATACGAAGGTCAAGCTTCGAGAATACTTTAGCACCTTTGAGTTGCTCAAATAGCTCATTGATGTTGGGAAGTGGATACTTGTTCTTGATTGTCTTCTTGTTCAGTGGACGGTAGTCGACACAAAGTCGGTCCGTGCCATCCTTCTTCTTGACAAAAAGAACACCACAACCCCATGGAGAAGAACTCGGTCTGATCAAACCCAGACGTTCTTGTTCATCGAGCTGCTTCTTCAATTCCTTCAGCTCGTTTGGTCCAAGCTTGTATGGACGCTTGCAAACGGGTTCAGTGCCAGGCTCTAGTTCGATAACGAACTCAACTGGCCGATGAGGAGGCATACCCGGAAGCTCTTCTGGAAAGACATCTTGATACTCGCAAACGACTGGAATTTGAGAGATGGCATCCAATTCGCCCTTCTCATTGAGAGAGTAAAACCGAATGGTTTCATCACAAGCGGCAAAAATAATCACATCCTCAGACGAGTGTGTCAATTGAATTTCCCTGGCAGCACAATCAAGTTGAGCCTTGTGCTTAGAAAGCCAGTCCATCCCGAGAATTAGATCAATATCCGAGTCACCAAGGACAATTGGAGAAGACTGAAATCTATAGTCGCCCATCTTGATGGAAACATCGGGAGCAACCAAACTAGATGACAAAAGCTTACCCGGAGAAACAACTTGCATAACTTTGGATAAAATCTCTGTGTCAACATTGTGCTTCTATGCAAATGGGTATGACAAGAAAGAATGCGATGCACCAGTATCAAAAAGAACTTTTGCAGGAATATCATTAACTGAGAGATTACCCATAATCACATCGGTAGAATCCTCCGCTTGAGCTGCATTCATCATGTTCACCTTTGCAAACTTTGGATTATGCTTGACCACTGCATTGCTGGAAGATCTGACAGGAGGAGGAGGAGGAGGAAGACGCCTCTGGTTGAAGCACTTGTTGGCATAGTGACCTTTCTGCTGACATTTGTTGCAAGTCACCTCTGAGAGTGGACGGTGATAAGGAGCATTGGACTTGGGAGCTTGATTCTGAGACTTGTTCTGATAGCCAGAGTTGGAAGAGTTTGAAGAACCATGGCCACCTTTGTTCTTCTGCTGGTAAGGCTGACGAAACGGAGGAGGAGGAGGCAACCAGAACTTCTGTTGCTTAGCTGTCACAAGTGAGGAAGAAGAAGACTGAACTGCATCCCTGACTCTCTTCTTAGAAGCCTCACACTTGAGCTGATCAGCCTCTTGCTTCAGTGCCATATTGTAGAATTGACCAAACTGAGTAGGCTCAACAAGAACGAGAGCTAACTGCAGATCCTCTTTAAGGCCACCTCTGAAGTGATAGATCATGCTCTTCTCATCAGGAACGTCTTGTTTAGCGAAGCGAGCAAGTTTCTGAAACTGAATGTTGTATTGATACACAGACATGTTTCCTTGCTTGAGATTGCGGAACTCCTCACGCTTGCTCTCAACAACACTTTGTGGAATGTGGTGCGCTTTGAAGTCCCGACAGAAGTCAGTCCAAGTGATCACACGACCTCCTCTGGAATCTTTGTATTGTTGAAACCAATCAGCAGCTTGGTCCTTGAGCTGGAAAGAAGCGAACTTGACAAAGTCCTCAGGCCTGACATTGCTACATTCAAAATGCTTGTTGATGTCCACGAGCCAATCATCGGCATCCGTGGCCTCGGCACAATAGCTGAAAGACTTGGGCTGATTTGCGAGAAACTGGTTGAGAGTGGCAAAGTGAAACTGATTGTTGCTTTGACCTTGATTGCCTTGCCCTTGAGTACGTTCTTGCAAGAGTTGCAGAATCATTTGAGCATTGGCGTTGGTGGCTGCCATGATTGATTGCCATGCCTCCGGAGGTGGAGGTGGTGGCGGAGGGTTCGCTTGACTCCCTTCATTGCGATCCCGATTCTGACGCGTTGGCGGAGCCATCCTGAAGAGGGTGACATCCGTTAGCATCTTGATAGACAAAAGATAAGTAGAATCAACGGACAAAAATTGCAACATATAGCCTTCACAACAGACATTCGAACGAAGATGAACGAATGAATTCCGTAGTAAATCATCACACTTCCATAAGTTGAGAAGCCACTTGAAAAAGATATGGAATGAACATATGAATTCGAAGAAACTCGAATACCACAATACAAAATAAAACCAAGTATTGGCTTGCAGAATAAGCCGGAACAAACATATGATAGATATTTCGTCCGAAGTTTTCGTGGTGGGGCCCACACGGGCTCAATCGTACAGCACCATCATGTACAAGGCTGTGCACATGACATACGAAGCGTCCCCGAGTCGGCAAAGCCATGGACTCTTTAAGACACAACGAGACCACTGTAAAATCAACCGTATACAGGCGGACCACTAGACGTCGAACCCCAATCTCATATCATGCGTCTGTCGGAAAGAAATCCTAAGGCTACTAGAATTCCCACTTATAAACTCCCGAAACTTTCTGGTTATGCAATCTGGTGTAGGGGATACAGGGGACACAAAATATATATCGCCCAAACTAGCAATCCCTAGATCCAGCTGTATCCATCCGTCAACACATAACCAAGAAACCTTCGGAAATCGTTTACCTCAACCTTCGAAAAACATCCGTTATACAAGTTATGGCAATACTCCCGAACTCCCGCCCCAGTACTGGGTGGCGTCGAGGTGATCTCACCAACAACTGCATAAAAGAGATTTCGATGTCGGCGAAACTCAGGTATTCCAGAACTGCAACGATAAAATTGTGACGACAACACCTCGGAGCTCAACTCCCCGGGACACTGCCACAACCCCTAAATGACAGGAGGCACCAAGAACAATGTTCTCGTCACAAATCCATCGGAACGATTCCAAGATACCCGCGTGATCCTAAAAAAAAATTTAGTGAAATTTGAGGAGAGAACAGTCAAAACTTCTACGTCATGAGACCTCACCAGAGCGACGAAGAGACTGAGGAGTAAAAAGAATCCTACTCTCCGATATATATAATCCTAAGACTCAAAACATTTTTATTCTAGACTCAACAACGTCAGCGATTCGATCAAGCAGGGGGCTCCTAAGTCGGGGATGGCTCTGATACCAACTTGTAACGCCCACGATGCGGCTATATCTCCCACGTGTCGAGGCACGACTTAGAGGCATAACCGCATAGTGGTTTTGTCGCAAGAAGGGTCATCTTCACACAATCCCATGTAATGAATAAGACTGGGATAAAGAGTTGGCTTACAATCGCCACTTCACACCATACATAAATATCATCATACATCATCCAAAATACAATCATATAGACCGACTACGGTCAAAATCCAGATGAAAATAAGACAACCCCAAATGCTAGATCCCCGATCGTCCCAACTAGGCTCCACTACTGATCATCAGGAAAAGACACATAGTAACGACCACGTTCCTCGTCGAACTCCCACTTGAGATCGACGCCATCGTCTGCACTGGCATCGTCGGCACCTGCAACTGGTTTTGGAAGTATCTGTGAGTCACGGGGACTCAGCAATCTCACACCCGCGAGATCAAGACTATTTAAGCTTATAGGACAAGAGGTGCAAAGAGGTGGAGCTGCAACGGCAAAAGCATATATGGTGGCTAACTTACGCAAATGAGAGCGAGAAGAGAAGCAATGGAACGGACGTCATCTAGCAATGACCAAGAAGAGGTCCTGAACACCTACTTACGTCATACATAACACAGACCGTGTTCACCTCCCGGACTCCGCCGAGAAGAGACCATCACGGCTACACACGCACTTGGTGTATTTTAATTGGGTCAAGTGACAAGTTATCTACAACCGGATATTAACAAATTCCCATCTGCCTCATAACCGCGGGCACGGCTTTCGAAAGATATTACCCTGCAGGGGTGTCCCAACTTAGCCCATCATAAGCTCTCACGGTCAACGAAGGATAAACCTTCTCCCGGAAAGACCCGATCAGTCTCGGAATCCCGGTTTACAAGACATCTCGACAATGGTAAAACAAGACCAGCAAAGCCACCCGAATGTGCCGACAAATCCCGATAGGAGCTGCACATATCTCGTTCTCAGGGCACACCGGATAAGACATCCTACGAGTAAAACCAGACCTCGAGTTTCCAGGAGGTGGCCCCGCAGTCTGCTCGGTTTGGACCAACACTCGAAGGAGCACTGGCCCGGGGGGTTAAAATAAGATGACCCTCGGGCTCGCGAAAACCCGTGGGAAAAGGCTTAGGTAGCAACTGGTAAAACCAAGGTTGGGCCATGCTGGAGGAGTTTTATTCAAGGCGAACTGTCAAGGGGGTCCCATAAATCACCCGACCGTGTAAGGAACGCAAACTCAAGGAACATAATCCCGGTATAACAGTAACTAGGGCGGCAAGAGTGGAACAAAACACCAGGCATAAGGCCGAGCCTTCCACCCTTTACCAAAATATATAGATGCATTAATTAAATAAGAGATATTGTGATATCCCAACTTATCCATGTTCCGACATGGAACAACCTTCAACTTCACCTGCAACTAGCAACGCTATAAGAGGGGCTGAGCAAAAGCGGTAACTTAGCCAAACATCGGTTTGCTAGGAAAGGATGGTTAGGGGCTGACATGGCTAAAATAGGAGACATGATATAGCAAGTGATAGGTAGCGGAGCATGGCAATAGAGCGAACAACTAGCATAGCAAAGAAAGAAGTGATTTCGAGGGGTGGTCATCTTGCCTGCAAGATTCTCAGAGTTGACGAAAGCTTGATCCTCGTAAGCGTACTCGACAGGTTCCTCGTTCACGAACTCGTCTCCCGGCTCTACCCAAGACAAGAACACAAACAAACGGAACCACAATCAACAACGAGAAATGCGCAAGCAACATGATGCAAAACATGTATGATGTGCAAGATATGGTATGCGATGCATATGCGTGCTCCGGGAGGAAAAAGATGAACATGGCAGTAACTTGGCAACCCAAGCATGCCGCTGGAAAGATGAGATGATTTCGGTCGAAATCGATATAAAGATCACCGAAATCGGATGCACGGTTTGCAAATGGCAAGCAAAACAAGAATGACACTAATCTGCGATAAACAGCAAGATTGCACTTAAAATGCAACAAGTAACAATGCTACAGCACCCCAACATAGCAACAAATCACATGGCAGTAATCTACAGGAGATGCTTGACAAAAGATGAACACTGAGCTACGGCTAGTTCACAACATATCAAGCTCAAACAAGCATGGCAAAAGTGCAAAAGATTACAGGTTCACAGACTTGGTGAAAAACTGGACATGGCAGAAATCAGCATCAGGTAGCAATGTTCAGAGCACGAAATCAATATGCTACAGAAACTTAACATAGCAAAACAAGGCATGGTAGCGTTCTACTAAATGCACATGACAAAAGTCCCTTACTGACCATAAGCCAAAAAGGACCAGAAGAAATGATGGCAAGCATGTAAACATAGCAAGTTTCGTTATCAGGTTTCAGACTTAGCAGAAAACAGAGCATGGCAGATATATTAATATGTAGGCCTCTTTGTGAGCTTGATGCACTCACTACAGAGCAATGCATGACAAACCAATCATACCTACAGCAAGATGGCATGTTTATGAAGCTATCCATGGCAAGAACAATTGCATAGCATGTATGGACCAACTACAATAAGCTTGGCAAGATTGCAAATCATGTTAAGAATCTGGCAGAAATACTTTATAGCAAACGTAGAGCAAGATTGAGACATGCTATGGCCCTCTAAAATTGCAAACAATTGCAGGAATGGATCAATTACAACTATAGCTACAAAACATGCTTACTGAACATCTCTAAAATATGCATGGATCTCTCTGTAGCATCAAGTTTACATGGCAACAAAATTACAGCAGACAAAGACTTAGAGAAATCACTAAGTCCCTGAAATCAGAAATATTACGGGGCCTATTTTGCATGCTTGTGCTAGTTACCACAAAGATCACAAAAATACATGGGCTATACCACTGGAAAGATGGCATGGCATACTTCAAAACACATGTAGAGCTCATGCTCAAACGATGCACAGAATAAATGATACAAAAATGACAAATCTCCAAGTTCTGATAAGAACCAGAGATTAACAGCAACTAGCCCTCTTCCAACGAAGATTTGGGCATCAATATGATCTCTAATGAACATGGTGCAATTGAGCAAAATGAAGAGCATCACGAGGCGAACAATTTGAAATATTATACGCACGAATCGGAGCTACATGCACAAAGTTATCGCGTCGGGAACAGGAGCATATGCTGAGAAAATACTGAGACTTAGAAAAAAACGAGCGAGGGAAGTCAACGGGGAGGCTACCGCTCGATCGGATCTGGGCCGGAGGTCGGGCTCGGCTCCGGCGGCGAGGCAGTGGCCGGCGAGGCCTGGCCGGAGGAGGGGAGGGCCGAGGGAGGAGAGGCGGCGCCGGAGGAGGGGGTCGCCGGCGGGGCGGCGAGC
>NC_057808.1:155194695-155200600 GCF_018294505.1 Triticum aestivum | reverse complement strand
GCGCTGACGTGGCGTCGCGTGATTCGTCCGCCGGCGCGGGCGGACGTTGTCCGGCGGCGCGAGGGATTTTTGCTAGGGTTAGACTGTGATTCCGTTTTTCGGGATGCCCACTCATTTATAGGTAGAGGGAGGTAGGAGACTCCAAATGAGGTGCGGTTTTCGCCCACACGATCGTGATCGAATGACCTAGAGCATGGAAGAGAGTTTGGTGGGCTTTGGGCTGGTTTTGGAGGGGGGTTTTGCTGGACACTCAAATGAACTTTGCGGATGCCCGGTTAACCGTTGGAGTACCAAACGACCTCCGAATGAAGCGAAACTTGACCGGTAGTCTCCGGGTGGTATCATAAAGCCACTTGACAAGCCTCGGTCCATTCCGAGAAAGTATGACACACGCACACGAAAGAAAACTAGAGGGGTGCACCGGAGGAGATAGGAGCGCCGGATTGGAAAACGGACAACGGGAAAAATGCTCGGATGCATGAGACGAACACGTATGCGAATGCAATGCACATGATGACATGATATAAAAATGCATGACATGACAAAATACAAAACAAAAAAAAACCCGACAACGGAGGGAAAAACATATCACATAGCCGAAAATGGCAAGAGTCGGAGTTACAAATATGGCAAGTTACATGCGGGGTGTTACAACGCAAGGACATGTTGTGCAAGAGCCATAAGGAAAAGATACTAATACGACACATCGAGGAAAGGAAGAAACCCACGTACAACGAAGGGAAACACGAACTAACCACCCTTATTGTGGGCGTGCAGCCTTTGCAACAAGAACTTGCACCTTTTACAATTGCGTGCAGTCTCAGCAGAACTAAGGAATGGAAAGTAGCCATCTCCTAAGGATATAGAAAAAGAAAAACACGCTAAAGGAACATGACCTGGCTAAGAGCAAGCATCCAATAGAATCCACAATATGACAAGAGGAACACAACGTACGCTTCCTCTTTCGAACAAGGGGAGTGGCATGTACGACCGGAGCAACAGGCAAAGTAGGTGCAGCACGGGCTGCTCGGCATGGAGGACGCAGAGGGACTGCACGTTCCAGAGGAGAAGCACGTCCCAAAGGGACAGGTGGTCGTGTAGGAACAGGACGACACGGAGGCATACCGCGAGCAGAGGAATTAAAAGCATGAAAAAGCATACACCATAGTGCTGCAAACAGAGAGGAAACAAAGACCAACAAAACTTTGAAATTGCTCTGATGGAAGATAAATAAGAGGAGCACAGCCTATGAGCATAAATGACAGCACCATGGGCGCACGTATCATGAAAAGCAGTAAGACTTTACAGCAGAAACTAATTGTTTAAACTGGATCTACAAATATCTGATAAAATTATTATTACTAAATGAATACAATAATATAACAACAACACCCCATGATGATTAAATGGAACACACAGACGCTAGAAGCCTCGAGTACAACAATGCTAAGTTAGGAGGGGGATGCGCCTGGGCACGAGAGACACTAACAGATGAGTCTATGCCTAACGAGTGCGGGCAGGCAAGAATTCTTTCTAAATAAGCTGCATAGCGAACAGCTGATGCAGCAACAACAACTGCAGCATTCCCGCAATTCCTATAGACAACAACACACTCATAATTGTAATCTCTAACTACAAAGCCATACAGCCCCTGCAAAAACTTCATTGCCTGAAGAGCAGCCTGTTCGTACACATCTGCAGAACCGAGGCACGCAGGGCTCCAAAAAAATTCTCCATGGCATCACCACAAGACCATCCCCAGGGATCTCAACCTCTACCCCAACAAGGACATGCCCATCCCCATCAAACTCACACAGATAGACAGGAGGAGGAAGCTCACAGTGTGCTGCCACAGTTTCTAGGATTGGCACAACAAATGGCACCACAGGAGGCATCCTGAGCAAATGAAGCAATAATAAAACTGTAAGCAGAAAAGAACATCTAAGAGAAATCAAGAAAAGTAGACAGAAGAAACAATCAACAGCAATAACAGTAGACAAAGACACGGAAGAACACAACGCACATAAGACACATGATTAGAACCAAGTTAGAGACTGAATTTTAAAGGAGTACAAGAATAGAAAGAGCAGGGAAGGAGACCATGAAAGCTTGGCTAGATGAAAGACAACACGTGAGCTGTGAGGTGAACCGGAGCGTGGCAGAACCTTCGTCAAACGTGAGCAAGGAGATTAACTGACCGGGCATTCCAATGCCACCAAAGGAGACCTACACATGTAAAAGAAAATCAAATTAGATTTTTAAACATCTTTGTTCTACGAAAACAAATATAAAAAGTTAACAAGTAATAAGTAAATGAACTAAAGCACGGCAAAGCCTAGATCAAGCAAACAGGAAGGAAGACATCGAAAGCTGAGATGCACAGCACACACATGGCAGGCGGAAATTAAGTGAGCAAGGACAAAATCCAGTCAAACAAGTAGGAGCATTAAAGCAGATGCAGAGGAGCATTAAAGAACAAATAGGCCAGAAACAAATCCTGAAGAGAATGTAGGTGTGACAGACCCCATCAGCATGCAACCGTACGTATAGCAACCATCACCCTAGACCAAGGCAAGAAGGCAAACAATGCAGTCCTAAACCCTAAACCAACCAAGACAATCCCTGGAATGAACACACTGGGTAGAAACAGCAGCAACCAAAGGAAGTAAACATCTGAAAGTCGAACCATTAAGAAGAAAGAGGATCGGGTAGAACACCAACCAACAAAAAACAGTGTCAAGAAGAGGCTAAGTTAAACTAAATCAACCCCTAGAAGCACCACACAGCAGATCTAAACATGGCACACACCCATTTGTGTCTCGGACAACACATGAGATTCTGAAGCAGCCCTACAAGGGATAAAGAAGCAGAAGGAAGAAGCAAGAACAAGTCAGCCAGGAGCAGGCAAGAATCGAACACCAACCAACCGAAAGAAGCAACGAGCTCACCCTTCCTAACCAAAGGCCACAGCAGCAGCACGAGGAGACATGACGAAACAACACGACGACGGCGCAAGCGACCGATGAACAAGCCGACGGGGATCGATCCCTAGCGACGGCGAGCGGCGATGGCGACCAGATGAGAACGAGGAGGTGCAGGCGGAGGAAGAACGAGGAGGCGCAGGCGGGGGGAGTGAACCGGGAGCCGAGGCAGCAGAATAGAGCAGAGTAGATGAGGAGAGCACGCCCCCGAGCAGGCGTTGTAACTCCTAGATGAACCGACGGAGGAACACAACCTGACTGACGAGTGGGACCAAAAGCGTGAATGGGCCACCTGCAGCGGCACGGAGAGAAGAGACCCCGCGTACCAACACGAAACAGGCGAAACGCCTCTTTACCCAACGGACCGAAGCGGGCCAGGCACGCCAGCAAGCAAGAACAGAACCCCCGCGCACCCAATAGATTGACAAATGGGCCCAACGCAGCTGAAGTAGAACGGACGCAGCTGGGTACAAACGCGAAAGGTAAAAAGGAACGAACCAACCCACGATCGACGGGGCTGACACCGCTGCGAACCCACAATCGACGACTGTTCTTACCAACCGGACTCTTGGACACACACACGCACACACGGCGGCACTACGAGACGGACCCACGCGCAACCCTGGCCCAGCCGTCATCCACTCTAGCGTGAGAATGCAGCGTACAGGAAAATTAACGGGTCGATTTTTACCAGCGCAATGGAAAGGACGCTCGCGCTGGACAGCGAGGCAAATTGTGCGGGCGAGATCGAACTGAAAGCGCCATGGCTCTCGTTAGGCGGGTTGTGTAGCTAAAGTTATATGTTCAATAAGACATCATCATCAATAAAGACTACACACAGTTTTCATTACCATTCAATATCTCTCATGAAACCCATGCCGCCTTCCTCTGACCAGCTTTGCTACACATAGTATGTCCTTCTTTGTATTGTGCCATGGTCCGTCTCCCATGAAACCCATGCCGCCTTCCTCTGACCAGCTTTGCTACCGCACCAAAACTTGAATCAGTGATGCTACTTGGACAAATAGGACACACCTATGAGGAACATCATGATGGATGCTCCTATTGTGTCACTAGTTTCTAAGGAACTATCCACTCAGCGTCCCATTTGTGTTTTAGGCATGTCACCATGATAGAAGTTGGAACAAACAACTGCCCCGCACAGCGTCCCCTTTGTGTTTTAGCCATGTCATATAAGTTGCTCACAAGATTAACAAAGTCGCGACTCGTATCCTCTTTTACTGCTGGAATTCAGGGCACTGTACCAAGGGATGTCCTCACAAGGAAGCAAATGTTATGTTAGGAGACACTTTATATTACACATTTACATGGAGATGTTTGATACGAGACATGAAAGCGACTAGGATACTCTTTGCTGTGACCATCAGACCATACGGTTTTTCTTACGTGGTTTGACCTTTGGGAGGTATTGAATGATTAACAGATGCAACCACAAGAAGAGGCATAAGAGACGAGATGAGTAACAGATTATGAGAAAATTGCACTCGTCTTATTGCTGCATTCCACATCTATTCCGCACATCTATAAAAGACTTCAAAAGATCTTCCAGCTAAATCCAATGTAAACAAGATAGAAAAATATTATGAACATCAAATAGTTGGTGTCTGTTTAAACTCCCACTCACTGCACATTCTTTGCAGTAACTTGTTTGCAATGCAATGATTCTGGTAGATCTCGGCCATGTCCCAACAAATATCGAGAACCTCCTGGTAGTGCCTAAGGCTGATGCTTCATGTTGCCAACTAGTGGGATCTAGCAGACTGTGGAACAAGCACGCACACATTCCCACTTGCCTATTGCAACTCCCGTACTATCTGTACAAATACCCAGCAGCGAATGCACAAGTGCGGGAATGACTGATTAACCAAATCCAAACCCTTCATTTGCCTCATGAATAGCCAATAGCAACCTCTCCTGCAGCTGGTCTTTGGATGTGTATTCAGGCAAGTCCAGTTGGTTAAAGCTGCAGCGAGCAGAAGCAGAATAGCAAATCAGTATATACCTAAATGAAACAATTATGGTTGCTGACAAGTCAAAAGCATAACGGACTAGTGAAGATTGGTTACCAAGTATGAGCTGAGGGCAGATGGTTGGTGCTGCCGTATGCCTTGTGTATCTGGAACCTTTGTGGCCCAGATATTCCTTGGAGCGCACTGAAACCCTCCAAAGGTACCTGCAGTTCAGCTCAAAGCATAAAACACCACATATAACATATACTAAGAGAATCCATTGACAGCAGAATGTATGCTGCAGCAAAGATACATAAATTGAATTCTATATAAAAATGTTTCGAGAAATCGGTCTCAAAGGAAGGGATCGTGAGTTAACAGGTACCCTAGAACAAATTTTCATAAACAATAATAGCTTCACAATTTAAAAGGTCGTGCTTTCACCAAATACCTTTGAAGTGCCAGTAACGAACTGGAGAAATCGAGCTTTGTCCTCCTTGCTGAAACCTTGTACAATTTCCCAGAACCATTGAATAACTGGAGAAGCTATGCTGTAGCCAGAATACTCGGTATTTGCCTTTAGGTCGTCCACTGAAAGCAGATGTACAAAATAAGTAGAGCACATGCAAGATCTAAACGGATCATTATAGAACTGAATTAACTCTTTCAACTCACAGTCAATATCAGGGAGTCCACTGATTAGCAGTTCAAACTCTTTGTCGTTAAAAATGGATATTAGCTCGCGAGGAATGAGTTCATTAAATCCTTCCATGAAAGCATTAATCTGAGGCCTAATTGCAGTGGTTAAACGATGCTCTGCTACCCTATCCACATATTCATGCTTGTTCTCCTCAGTGACCCTAATGTTACGCCCTCCAGGAATCAACTCACAATCAGTTACCTGCATAGAGTTGGTACTCAGTCACCACATTAACCAAAGAGAGAAAGGTGCGA
>NC_057808.1:155180939-155194480 GCF_018294505.1 Triticum aestivum | reverse complement strand
ATCCATGCTAAATGTGAGGTCCAGGACATCACTTATGTCGTTCTGCACAAAAGAAAAGGAAAATATGTCACATCTGGACTGTCAGGCATAAACATAAACGTACACACAAAAGTACATACCTCAAGCATCCACTTAAGGTTTCTGTAGTAAGCAGGATCAATGGCTTCAATATCATGGTAAGTAACCTTGGCACCAAGTATGTGCTTGTAGAAAGATCTAGTGAAATGGGCATCCAAAAGTTGGGCATCAAAGAGCGCTTTTCCAACCTAGGGAGAGAAAATTGTTAGTAGTGGTGGTAGTGGTGGTGGTAGCTGGTAATAATAATAATATCAATAATCCTTTACTCACCACTCGTCCAACAAATTTGAAATATGAGAGGTGTTCAGTCTGATACACAGAGTTAGGGTTTGGTTGAAATGTCAAGTCATTTCCAACAGTCGTGAATAGAAGGGCTCCCTTGTCAAAAATCACTCGTGATAGTAACTGATACCACTCTCTTGTGAGTCCACCGGCATCAATGCCTTCTTCTCCTTGGAAATGAACAGTGAGTCTACCCTTCAAGTCCTGGGGTGAGCGCATCCTAAGCTGATTATAGGAGTCTTCCAAAATGTACGCCCGTCGGACAGAAATTCTAACAGGACTGTGATGATGGTCATGCTGATGCTTAATTTTAGACCGGAAATATGCACGTTTGTTGTCAAAATCAATCAAGCGGGGGACCTTCAACATCAGAGAGAATGATTTTTCTAGCAACCCAGAGTTTTGTCGGATAAAAGCATTTAACAATCTTCTGTGTTTCTCCGAGAATTTAACAAAAGCAGTGTGCTTCTCATCAAGACTGGTATGGCTTGCAGATGATTTTTGCCCACTACTAGATGTTGAAGCATCCTCCATATCAGATGTTGAAGGCTCTTGAACAGCATCAGGTTGTCCTGGACGTAACTTCTCGCATGTCACAAAAAAGGATTCTATGTACGGTAATATATTCTGGGTTCCAGCTGGCAAGGGAGGTGCTACACCAGTTGATACTCTAGTTGCATTTGCAGAAGTTGGACTCAAATTTGATGTATATTCTGAAGAGCTCTCTATTTTGCTTATGCAGTTGCTTAGCTCCAACCACAACGCATCCAATGCTGTGTTAATATCAGAAATCTGGGACAGCGCATCTGAATGGTCCTTCTCTGCAAGAAGCTCTGGATCTTTTCTCTCTTGCAGAGATGTGACAAGAGAACTCAAGGCCTGCACAACTCTTAGAACTGCCATGCCGTTGGCTGATGATGTGCTCAGAATTGCCTTTTCAGAATCTTCATACAAGTGAAGCTCGTTCATGGCACAAACAGTCAAATTTTGCATCGAACGTGAAAGCTCATTTATGAAATGGCAACAGATGAAAGGAGCCAAAGCTACAATCTTTTTCAGAACTTCTGCTACAAGGAGATATGCATTGTCTGATAACCTGGAAACAAATAAGGACCAGCCTATTAGGCAAGGATAACTGATACAAGAACATCGAACACAAACTTTTCAAATAAAATAAAACTGAGCAAAACAATAGTGTGCATGATTATGGCAATGCCGCAGCAAGCCAATAGGGAAAGCGAATTGTATAAATTACTGAAGAAGTTCACTTAAGTTAGAAGTGCATACCCATCATGCGCAAGCAATGAACATAGCAACCGAAGCTCGGCTTGCGGAAGGCTATGCAAAACAGCTTGCAGGTCACTTATATTATCTGCGGATGATTTACCACTATCATCGGCATTGGGCTTCACTCCAGATGATCCAGCAACACTGGCATCCTCTAGGGCATCTTGTGTTGCATTCTCAGGTCCAGACGGTCTCTCAGCTGAACTTTCCAACTTAGCTTGATTTACTTCATTCTCGGCATTAAGCATGACAACTTCCAGAAGATTGAGTAACTACAAATATCAAATGATTAAGAAAAACTCAACTGAGAAAAATATCTATATCGAAAATGGTGAAAACAAATTGTGAACCTGTTCAAGATGAGCTACACTTCTCATATAAAGAGGCTGATTTAATAGAGTCAAAAGTAGAACGAGTGCAAAAGCACTCTGTTGTTCCCCGTCTTCCACAAGGACAGCCTTTCCACGCCTCTGGTCAAGTGTTTCAGTATGGCAGGTGGGCGGGCAGGGGAACTGAAGAAAGAGTAAGAGCTTAGCCACATTTGGATGATTTCTTGCCAGGTATGTCAGAGTTTCCAGCACACGGCGGGAAACCAGTGGTGGCACACCTGTTTATGGCAACAAAGAAATGACAATTCAGATAGAATTCTCAGCAAATATATAGCAATGGAACAATCAAACTGACAACAAAAACTGAAACAAGATCAAAATAAATTACCATCTGAGGATTGAGGGCGTGAATATGTGATATTTGCATGGCACCCATATAGCCTAAATGACGGCTCTGTTGCATCAATTGATTTCTTAGAAGAGCCCTGCAGATCAAGCATAAGCATGTCCAACAGAATTTGAACCAGCGACTTTCTGCTTTCCCGGTGAGCACAAAGGTTCAAGAGAAGCCTCTGCAGCTGGCCCTTGTATATAGGCTGTACATAATAGAGGCAAAAGTTATTATTACTATGCATGCACCACCAGAAACAGTAGAACCACCAGACAAAGAAAGGGAATTACCTGGACAACTCGAAGTAATCGTATAAGAGCATTGAGAGCATCCTTGTCAACAAGAGGAGTCCCTACAGTTTCAATTAACTTGCTGGCCGTTTGACGGGACGAATCACCAGTATTTCTATCAAGGCCTGAACCAATGATATCACCACGACGAGAGGACTCTCCCCTCCTGTTCCTGGAGTTCATGCCAAATAGTGAACCGCTGTGATATCGATGAGCAAATCTCTCACGCAACATGTTGGCTTCAGCAACTAGTGCAGGTGTCAATGTAGCAAGTAGAGTATCGGGAGACGTCAAAAGCACCTGGAATAAAAGACCTCTGAGTCAATTCATAGCAAATCAAATGATAGTAACTGAAGATAGAATCATAGAGCAAGTTATGCCAAAAAAAAGCTTCAAAATGAGACAGATCAATAACATGATTATACCTCCTCCCGTATTTCCGAAGGGAAGGTTGCAATAATTGATACAGCATCCATTTCAACTGGTTGTCCTTCAAGCTCTTGAGACTGTTGTTGCAACCGTTGGGCACGTTGTTGAGCTAGAACCTCTTCACGTATATCAGGTGGCAGTGCAGCAAGGAATTCAGGATCAATGTCCGCATCGTGCTGAGGCTGCTCACTGGAAGTCTGAGTCACTTGATTTTGTCGTGAAGAAAGAACTTCAGCCCGCAAATCCTCTGGAAGAGCCTCCAAAAATGTAGGATCTATTGAGTCAGTCCCAGTAGCCCTGTTAGGCTCCTGATCCCCCTCACTGGCATTCTGATCAGATTCCTGGACTGTGTTTGGGGGGATCTCCCTAACACTCTCCAATGATATGTCCCTGCTGCTGACTGGTACTGCATTTCCAGAAGGCCTCCGCGATCGAGTAGCTGCCTGTACATCACCCAGAGGTGTCCTGTCTGAAGCCCCATGCCGGTCACCATCATCATGTCCTTCAACACTTCCAATTTCAACATCTAAACTTCTGAGGCTTTCCCCTAGAGTAGCACCACTACCACTGCTTGCTTGGCTTACTGCTTCCACATCACGGACAGCCGTGTCACTACGTTCATATTGCATATCTGCGACATGCTCACTTGCATTGGATGCATCTCTTTGAAGTTCATCACTGTGAGGAGGTGCAGGACCAGCACTTGCAGAGCCATCCACCTCAGACCTTACTGCAGGAATATCAACGTTTTCATTATTTTCATTTTGTTCTGCTGACCCTTCCCTTGCATCAGTTTCTGGCCCATGAAAATTACTGGGAGGATCGTTTACTTGAGCATCAACAGCAGGTGTGCTCTGCTCATCAGGATGTTCAGCCATAGGCCTTCTCAACTGAGAGAGCAGAAGTTCTTCAATGCCTTCAGGTACTGTAGGGGCAGCAGATCCATTGCGTTGGGGGCCATCATCCAGCCACATATTAAATCGGTGTCCATTCCGTCCACTTCGCAAGCTTCTGAATATAGCGTCCAAACGGGAAGAACTATTTTCATGATTCCGATCAGAGAAAGCCATCTCAACTAAATTTTCTGAAAAGAGACAATAATTTGGATTAGCTATGCACGATGTACCCCAGGCTGGAACAGTTTAAGAAGGTTAACTGCTTAGGCACTGTTTGGATGCAAAGTATTTTAGAAGATCTTTAAAAAACACAGTTTCTCAAAAAATGGAGTTTAAAAATCATTTGAGGTGTTTCGCTTCAAGTAATACGCTTTGTAAACCGTAGTATTGCTGATACAATAGTTTTTTGGAGTAATAAAATATCCACTCTTGACTTTTTTTTAAAACGAGAAAGCAATTCTACATCTTCCCGTCTGGCTCCATCTACAGAACCGGAGCAAAAAATGATGCTGAAGCTGTACAGGAGAAGTTTATCATGCCAAAATTATCACGAAACAAGCCAACAGGACAACGGATATACAAATAAAGCAAGCAACAGACCAATATGAGCTAGTTATAGCCTACAAGTATTCACATATATTTAGGCGAGCAGATGAATTTCATTGCTTCACATGCATACTGTGCAATTTTGGTTAAACTTTCTCAATTTCAGTAATAATATGTATATACACAAAATACTACTCCCTCCGTCCCAAAATTCTTGTCTTAGATTTGTCTAAATACGGATGTATCTAGTTACATTTTAGTGTTAGATACATCCGTATCTTGGCAAATTTAAGACAAGAATTTTGGGACGGAGGGAGTATATGAAATAGTGCAGGTGCCAAACACTTTACAAATACTGCAAGAAACCTCACTATCTGCGTACTGTGGTATATTGCAACTAGGACTTCAAACACTGGTTTTTGGAAACTGTGGTTTTAGAAATAACCTGCATCCAAACAGAGCCTAAAATGTGTAAACAGTAACAAATTTACGAGGATACCTGGTTGCCTCTGTTGTGGAAGTAACATCGAAGGTTCCTCCAAGAGTGGGTGGTCAAGTACACCTTGGTCACTTGCTCTCCCAAGAAGATTGTATATAGATGTACTACGGCCTTGCCGTCTTGTGCCAAAAATGTCCAATGGCATTACACGCAGTGTATCCCCAGAAACATTGTTGCTCCCCCCAAAAACCTCAATATGGTCAAACACATTAATTCCATTGATCCCCTCCTCTAGGCGAAGGATTACTCCCTCCTCGTCCTCATCATCATCATCTTCTTCTTCTAGAAGATCTTCATCAAATTCTTCTTCATCAATCTCACGGTCATCCTGATCCGTGTCAGCATGAGATCTCTGATGGGCATCGTCTTCCTCCAGGTTGTTATTTTCCTCATCATCATCATCTTCATCAACCTCCTCACCATCATCTCCTGACATATCTTCATCACTGTCATCTTCATCTTCAGCCATATCATCCTCTCTATTACGTGGGATATCAAACCGAATATCCATTGTGGACTCATTTCCTGTTCTGTCTTCAGCAATCTCATGCATAAAATCATCTTCACCATCACGGGCAAAACCTCCATCTATATCACGGTCATGATCCATCTCATCTGCCACTGAATCTGAACTTCTTGAAGCATGAACAGCATTGAAAGTTTCCCTGTGATCAGTTACCATTGCAGTTGGTTGAGAAGTTGTGTCAAGAACCTGGAACCTATTTGATGATGAATCTACATTGTTCTGCTCCAAAACAGTCTTTGATGAGTTCTCCCCTTTAGCATTAAAATCAGCTAAATGAACGTGTTCCTTAGTAACCACTTCAAGAGCCTTGACAATACCAGTTACAATCTTTGCTGAATCAGGATGATCCAAATCAAGAACCTGAAGGGTTTTCGTTAAACACTGGACAAGGCCAACCTCAACAAATGTAACTACAGATTCTGCTGAAAGTGACGAGCCCGTTGGTGAGCGAGCTGACAGAATATCATTGAGCAAATCAACATAAGCATCCATCCTCAACATTGGAGGTTTGCAACCAGTATTGTCTGTGAACTCAACAAATATACTGCAGATTTCAGAACAGATCCTTTTTCGTCCTTCTGAAGAACGAATAGATGAAGCCACTAAAAACTGATTACCCCTTGTAGCCAATTTGTACCTCCAATCACCATCAGGCTTTCTTTCTTTCTTTTGTTTTGTAGCATGTGGAAGCAAATGCTGCAATATATGATTAAATATTCCACCACTGGTCCGAGTAGGACCTCGCGTGCTGCTCAACTCAGCATCATGGCGAAGAACAACTTGAACGGAAGAAGCATAAGTTAATAGTACATCTGTGAGCAGCTTTAGGACAAATGCGTTTTTAGCCAGACATGCAGTAGCATCTTGGATTGCTTGCTTGGACTCTTCATGTGTGACAGCAACGGCCTTCCCTTTACCTTTTGCTGAACTAGAGTCAATATCCATGTCCATGGATGACGAACCATCAGATTGGTCCTCAGCTCTTTGTGGTGGGACAAAGGACATTACTAGATCTAATAGATGCTCAATAACAGTGACAAAGGTTTGTGGTGGCTTGCGATGAGATTTCATATTCCTTGCACTCAAATCAGATTGTTTCCCTTTGGCACTTACAGGAGATGCCATAACCATGTCCCCTGATGTTATCTTTGTGGCAACACCTGATGATTTATCCTTATCAACCAGCTTATCCTTCTCTTTTTCCTTGCTCTTTTCCTTCTCACGGTCCTTCAATAGAACAACATACGGTCTATCTCCAACCATCTCAATCTGGCACACAGCTTGGGCAGCTTTCATAAATATCACTGGGTCCCTGTATACAACAAACGCCAAATTCTGAACAAAATTACGTGGTGTAACCCTAGGATTTGCATGCCGATTAGCAGCCGTGACAAGACTATGGCGTATCTCTAATTCCATAGCTTGCTGAAGAGTATGGGGATCCTCCAAAATATGACGGATAATTGTAGAAACCACACTGTTGAATCCAGAAAACAAGCTACTTGTCGGCAAACTTAGCAACGCATGTAGGCCACCAGACTCAAGAAAACTGATAGCAGCCACATGGACTTTCGTCAGTGTAGCACACAACTGAAGAATAGCATGCATTGTACCGGAAGGCAACTGCTTCTGAATGCATTTACAGCATATCCTCAAAAGTTGCTCCTGGTCCTCCAAGTCCAATAACCCTACACTTGAGGAAGATTCTGAATCCTTCTTCTTGCTGTCATCAATCACAACAGATGTTTGTGTAGGTGAATTATCCTTTTTGAGAACATCAAGCTCAGTAACATCTGGCAACTTGGGTTCCAACTGGAGCATTCTATCAACAGAAAGGAAACAGGAAGTAACCCAATTGGGAACCTTGGTTGTTTGACCTTCCCTTGGCTCCAACTCCCAGCTGCACAGCAGATTCAAAACAACCTTGACAAGACCAGCCTTTGAGGCAACTTCACGAGCAGCGGTATCTCCATGGAGAATCAAAGCAAGAACATGGAAAAAAGCAGATAGTGCAGTGTTCTTTAAAGGATCAGATGCCACAAGACATTGCTTCAGATGATCAATCAAATATGTAAGCACCTTCACACGGTTTTGGCCGTCATTCTGTGAGCTGATAGTCACAAGCATATCCCGGACAGGAAAAGCTAATGTTTCCTTTGCCTGTAGCAGCCTAAGACATGAAGATAATACTTCATCCATGGAAGTGAGCTGAACATTTACTTCCTCGAGCTCAAGATCATTAGTTCTGTCATCTTCCTCTTGAACAGGTGTATCAGAATTCCCTAGAGACATAGCAAGAGCTCGAGCAAGTTCATCATCCTCTGGTGGTTCCTCCGGGTGTGAGAACAACCAATCAGTCGCAATCTCAACGCTATTTGTTCCAACCTGTCTTAATGCTTCTTCAGCTCTGGCACGAGAAAAGCCCATCTCTATAATCAGGGAAATTGCATTCTCGTCAGGGGGTGGACCAGCCAAACGAGCAGCAATGTTGCTAACATTGTTTTTTACTTCTACCCCAGAGTAAACATGCCTCATGATCGATGTGACTGAACTGATTAGCTCAAGATTGCATTCTGGAAACTGTGGATGGGCCCATATGGGAAGAACAGTCTTCAAGACTTTAGATTGAAGCAACTTCATGAATCTCTCTGCATCTTGCGGAAACCTGACAGTTCCACTAAAAATAGGTTGCTCAAGTAGTTGTCTTGTCGATGAAGAAAGAATAAATGATGATGTTACAAGATGGTCCATAGCTGCACCATAGCTGGAAAGGGGGCCATAAATCCATGAACAATCAGTATCCTTCTCTTCCTTCCCAGTTTTACTATCAGTCTCCATAGGTGACGAGGGTGGCCTGTTCATTGCGAAAAGCAACTCGCTGGTAGCTTCAAATGTGGTTAAGATAGCCTGAATTACACCACGGCAATAAAAAGAATTCACCATGATTGGATTACATGATTCTGGTCTGTCCAACAATATCCCATCAATAAACTCAACAACCTTTCCAAGGTATCGGCACTTTGTAGCAACAGTTATCTCCCTCTCTGGACTGATTGTATGCCCCTCAAAATTGAGGTGCTCCAACACGATAGAAGCAATATTACTAGCAACAGACACAACAGATGGAGATAGATTTATAGGACTGTTCTCACGGCGAGATGTAAGCAGCATTGCTTTCCCAAGCTCCATAAACAGATGGTTAATATGGTAAGAAAGTGACCTCATCATGTCACAGCAGGACGAATGCTCAGACCTTTTCTTGTCCTCTTCTGACTTCGCATTTGCATCAGATGAACTGGATGGCTGATCCTGGGAACTTGAGGGCAACCCTGTACTAGGGTATCTATCAGCACCAACTCTGTGAGAGTCAGTAGCTGCACGGCCCATATCACGATAGATATTGATAAGGTCAGACACCTGAGACTCAATGTTCCACCCAGAGCCCCGTCGCCTTAAAAGAGGATCAAGATATTGCCTAAAGGAGGTGTATCTGTTATCATCAGTGTCGCCCACAGCAGCATCAACTTGCTGGGCCTCATTTGCTGAAGGAGAACTAGCTTCAGGCTCTATTTTCTTCTCATCAAAAAGTGAAATTTGCCAAAGCACTTCCCGGTGAACTCTTCCAATATCTTCCAGGACATCCCTGCTGACATCTCCAAATTCTGAGAGTAGAGCGTTCATCCAGCGGTTGTCTTTTGATGCCGCTAGGAAGAGCAGAAATTCAACAATAAAAAGTGATGGAATGGCTCCTTTTTCCAGCTTAGTCACTTCACATGACCTAAAAACTGTATCAAGTTCCTGTAGGGCATTCTTCAAGTGCTCCTTTAAAGAGGAGCAGAATGCACGCGCAAGTGGAGTAGAATGCTGTTGAGTAAAGCCCTTAAATACCATAGTGCTGTGCAAAGCAATAGGCATCCCACCAGAAGATTGGGTGATGGTAGGTCGCAGCAGGAGTGTCAACAGAGTCTGTAGACCTCCCTTTTCTACAAACAGCCTGCAAGTTTCTGAATTCTCCATTGTCCTGTGCACCAATACCATAACATGGAAAATGCTCAAATGAGAAAACTGCTCATCATTAGTTCCATCTGTGCCAGAATCCATGGCACTTACTAAATCACGCCCTTCAACATCTGTTTCCATATCTGTTTTTTCTTCAGCTCTGGCTGCTTCAGTGATTTTATCACCACGAGGACAAGAAAGTTTGTTGATTATTTCAATGATGATGTCAACACCAGTACTTCTAAGGGACTGCACATGACGAAGAAGCTCTTCCACTGCATTTGCTAAAAGAACAACACCTTCATTCATTGGTATCAGATATTTCCTACTAGTGAACGTCTCTACAAGAAAACGCAGCACTGAAGTTTCCCTGACAGACTCAAGTCCTTGGTTATTAAGGCAGATTGCACCCAGGCCATTGGGTACACATATAAGAGCTTTACAAGATGGTATCACCCCAGCAGTCACTGATGACAGGAAAGCATCAGGAAGACCAAGTTCCTTCAAAGCAGGAAAGCATGTAGGATCCTTATGTATTATCTCACTCATAACAGTAACTGAAGAGAAGTATATATCACCACCAAACTTTCCAACATTCTGGAATATAAGGGAAAGTGACATGGGCAAAGAGTTATCATTGGAACTTTGAGAGCGAGCAGGATTCGCAGGAGAATATGTAGCGGAACCTAATGCCTTGAGCAAAGCCTTAATCAGTCGCTTCTGTGAGTACAGATGGTCATCTTCTGATTTCGATGTATCACTAGCAAGCACTGAAGTAATTTCAGCAACACCAATAACACGCTGCACCTCCACATGTAACCTCTGAGACAAAAGTTCCACACCACCCAAATCTTTAAACAGGGAAACAGCAGGGCTGCTGTACTCCATCAGCTTCTGAAGGGTCTTTACTGCCAAACAGACAAGATGCATGTGGGAAGGATCCTTATCTTGCAGGAGAGGCAGGAGAGGTGGAACCATCCCTGAACCCCTAACGGTGGTCCCAGAACTCGAAGATGACAGCACATGAAGCAAAAAGAACTGTAGAAGGGCATCAACAATTAAAGGAGATGAAGTATCATTAGGGCTACTGAGGGACGATATTGCTTTCTGCAAAACACTGAGCAAGACCATGCGGTTTCCACCAGCAGAGATGATACTTGAACCGCTCAGTATCCTAGCTCGCTCATGAGATGATGCATATGCTGCTAACTGTGCTCCCAGTGCAAGCATAGCCAATGCACGAATGGGCCCAGGAACAATATCTTCTGACCGAACAAGCCGGATTAACTCATTTATGTACTCCGGCTCATTTGTGAAGAACGATGTCAGTTCATCATGGGCATCACTGGATTGCACGAGAACAATGAAAGAAAGGAGACTTATGCGGCTATATAGCCTGCATGTCCTCGGAGAATTAAAAGCATGTGCATATCTTATCCTTGTAAACAAGGCAAACCGGTGCTCTGGAGGCACATTAAACTTGTCGATACATTGCTTCAATATGCTCAAGTCATCCTCCTTCCGAAGGTGCAGGTCTGGCATATGTATCACGCAGAGATTAGATGACTTGTCATTGGCTTGGTCAGAATCTTGGACAGGTGCCAAATTATACTCAAAATGAAGAGTGGACCCAAGACGATGCTGTGTGCCATCATATTTGTTCTCCATGTCTGCTGGGAATAAGCACAAACCCTCCAGCTGATTTCGCTCATTTGCCACAACACAGGAATACAAGCCGAGACCTTCCTCCTTGCTACCCCATCCTTGGGCCAATGATAGAAGATGGCTATTTATAGCTCCACAGCTGATCAGTTTCCCATTCATATGTAGTTTTGAAGGATTTATTTTCACCACTGAAGCAAGAGTTTCCAAAGCCGCAACAACTACCTCAGGATCTGATGATGCCAACAGATTCTTAAAATGCTGATACAAGGAGTAGAGGGCAATGATCAGTTTAAGTGGAATAAAAATAAGGGTCTGAAATTCCCATCTCTGGGAAAGTAGTAAAGAAGTTCAAAAGCACATAAAAAAAACACCAGCTTACCTCAAGGCCAGCAAAAGTTGTTTTGTTCTGGCAATTTTCCAACACAATTTGCACAACTCTCAAAATTTGTAAGATGGTATTTTTTGTCAACGGTTCACTCTCAGACATATCATCAGACAAGAGAAGATCCTTTCTAGAAGAGATGTATGTCTTGAAATACGTATCAAAATGCATAAACAGAGGCTTCCAATGGTGAAAATTTCCCTGCAACCAAATGTTAACAGTAAGCAGGTAATGAAAATAAGTGTGAACATAATTGAAATCAAATTCAGAAGAAGTAAAACTGTCACCTTATTGAACTCCCAATGGAAGCCTGATAGTGGTATGGCAATGTCATGTAGTGGAATATTGATTACACGATCAATAAATGCTTTAACTTTTGCTGGCTGCAAAAAATAGAACATGATTTATAACCAGTTTATAAAAGGTGTTCCCATGATACAAGACAAATGAATTATGTATATAAGTACAGAGGTGTACATATCGCAAAAAATCACACCTCATTCAAAAAAAATACTCAAGAAACAAGCATACTTACTATGATGTCACGCAAACCTTCCTATCATACCTAACCACTTGATCCTGAAAATGTGAGGGAACTATTGCACCTTTCCAAGAGTACGATATCCACTAACTAAACATTTGTGTTCTATTCTAATACTAGTATAAGAGCACAGTTGACCATTGCTAGCTACAAGCTGAATAGGACACTGAAGTCCATTGAAATAATTCGTAACAAGTGGCCCTCAGATAGTATTTACCCTCAGACATTAGAGCACAGGTTTATCTCATAATCTAATTCGAGCAAGGTCCCTAGTATTTTAGACCATCTGAAATTCTGGCTACACCCTAAAACATACAAACCTTTAAATTTGAAACTCAGTACTGATACTAAAAATTACAGGGCACTAATGTATCTGCAAAATCAAGATACTTATCTTCTAATCAGCTACACAATCTAGAAACAAAAGAAAAAATAGCAAACATAATACCTTTTAAAGCCATTATTATTATAACCTAAACTACCTCTGAAACACATTGGTAACCTCCGTGAGTTAGAAGTAATTACATTATATTTGAACCAAATGTGTAACCTAGACTGAAATGCTGATAACATGTACAGAGAACCAAATATAATAACCCCCAGATAGACTAGTATTAAGACATCAACATGGAAGCTGCTATCGAATGTCTTATTTAGGTGTACAAATCACAAGCATAGATGGCCACGTTACACAATAGTGCTATAGCCCTACAGTCAGCGAAAACAGGATGACAAACTCCACGTGAACAATACAACCACCACCATAAGTATTGTCCTTTAACAGGCACATCAGACAAAACCACAATACAAAATCTAGAAAGTTGGAGGGCATCCAGTTGCGACCCATAAGTTCTGAAGAAGGAACAACTACACGCATAAGCACAAACAGCATGGAAAACAAACCCTTGTACATAGAACACATCAATCAAAACTAGCTTGGTGCTTCTCAACATGGTATGAACCTCATGGAGGGACATACGCCACAGTTAGATTAAGATCCTATGCGCTACTGCACTTGATGTACCAACAAAAGGCACCACATTAACTAGGTATCGCACTTACACAGGCGCATGTAGCCGTAAAAGAATAGCGCCACAACAGTGCCAGCATAAACATAGGATCCTTCAGTGGCAAAACGTCGTAACTTTTTCTAAGATAACCCAATCACAAACACCTGAACAAGAGATCACCTTAAACACTAAGTACTAACCGCAGCACCACTTCCAACGCTTCACACCAATCCCCGAGCGAGGCTCATCTAACGGAACACTACCACAGAACGGGCACCACAGCAACGCCGGCGTCAAATCAAACCCTAGCCTAAGACCTAGTGAGGATTCAGCCAAACTAACCATGTTCGCACCAACAACCATCCCGATCAAAACCCTAAAATTAAGAACG
>NC_057808.1:155054555-155180674 GCF_018294505.1 Triticum aestivum | reverse complement strand
CGCGGCTGCCAGACAGGATCTGCTGCAGCCGCAGCGGGAAGCTGGCCCTGTGCGCTGCCATCGCCGCCGCTGCCATCTCCGATCGGGATTTCTCACTTGTGCCTCACCTTCGCAACAAACACAACGCCAAAACAATCAGCGCAACGAAGAAAAATACCCTAAGTATTTCTCGAAAACCCTAGGCCCGATCGCGGTAGCAGGGGGCGGGGGCGGGGGCGGGTACCTTCAGGGTTTTCAACCGACGAGGAGAGCACATCGGCCGCAGAGGCGGAGGCCGCGGGGGTTGGGAAGGGAGGCGGCTAGGCGGGATTCGGAGAGATGGCTAAGGGAGGAGAAAGAAGAGGAGTTGAGGTGTTTGGGTATGAAGAGAGGGGGGAGAACCTGGGGAAGCGGTGCTTTTGTGAAGGGCGAGGAGGGGGACGAGAGAAGAGGAGGCGCAATGTAGGTCACGGGCGCGGCGCGTGACAAGGCTCTGTTTGGCTAGGTTTTCCAGCTGTACTTCTCCACGACTTTTCCTTTCTTTTTTTCCTTTTTCGAGAAATCCCTTCCTTTTTTCTTTTTTTTTTACGTTGATATGTTAGTTTTTTAGGGGCTGCTACTCGTCGGCCGGCTGATCTTTCTAAAAGATCCACCGCCTCGTGAGCCGTTGGGTATGATAAAATCAAGCGGCTGGACGTCTTTCCTTCTTTGCAACATGATCTTGTTACGAAAACTCTTATAACACATATTGTGTTGCGGGATTTATTTTTTGCAACATAGGTTGCGTTGTAGCAAACTTTTTCCCTGTCTTCATTTTTTTTCAACAAAGGTATTGTTGCGGAAAATTTTTGCATCTGAGGTGATGTTGCATAATTTTTTTTTCTTTGTCTTCACCTCTATATGGTGTTACGGAAGAAACTTATGCAACATGACTGATGTTGCAGAAATCTTTCTTTCAATATACTAGATGTTGCAAAACAAAACATCACCACCGTTCGCCGCGAGCCCGTCGAAGGGTGGTGAGGGAGTAGCGGCACCGCCCGTCATCGGCGAGCGCCGAAACTCCGCCCAGGTCGCCTTGCCGCCATCCACCTCTCTCGCAAGGTGGGCGCCATTGATTGTCGTCACTTGCGTACAGGATAGAGGTTAGGGAAGAGATAAGATGAGGGACAGAGAGATGCGTGGTCTAGTAGGCCACGTGTCGATCAAGGGAGGCGGCGGACAAACGCGCTAGATCCGTCGGTTGAGCGATAGCATTTTCCTTTTTTTATTGCTTACCACGTAAGTATGTCATGTGATCATACAACTCATTATTCATTAACTTTTTAAACACAGTATATAGATCCGGAAGCTCATACATATGCACATACCTCACCCCTATGAGCGCACACACACCGTACCACTATGAGCACCTCCGAAAGACTGAGATAGCACATCATCTTAAGATTGAAGGAGTCGCCACATGTGCCTTCATAGTTGACGAGAACGTCTCCTTCCATAACGCACATCGCCGAAAGTCCTGGAATAAATCCAGGAAAATGCAAGCACCAATGTCAAGTCTAGGACTTAAACCCAGGTGGGCTGGGGATAACACGGTCCTCCTAACCATCCAGCGACATGTTCACCTCCCTATTCGTTATAATGAGTGTTGCATCATGTACAAGGAGATGAAACATGGAAGGTGGAGCATCATCCGTCCAAACACTTGGATTGAAGAGCCTAGTTAATCTTGCTAATTCATGGGCTACAACATTGGCATCTCTATGACAATGATCAAACAAGACACGAGGAAACTCACACAACATGTGATAAGAGTCGTCAAAATTATGAAGGAAATATGCCCTAGAGGCAATAATAAAGTTGTTATTTTATATTTCCATATATCATGATAAATGTTTATTATCCATGCTAGAATTGTATTAACCGGAAACTTGATACATGTGTGGATACATAGACAAAACACCGTGTCCCTAGTAAGCCTCTACTAGACTAACTTGTTAATCAAAGATGGTTGGGTTTCCTAACCATAGACATGTGTTGAGATTTGATGAACGGGATCACATCATTAGGAGAATGATGTGATGGACAAGACCCATCCGTTAGCTTAGCATGTTGATCGTTCAGTTTTATTGCTATTGCTTTCTTCATGTCATATACATTTTCCTTTGACTATGAGATTATGCAACTTCCGGATACCGGAGGAATACCTTGTGTGCTATCAAACATCACAACGTAACTGGGTGATTATAAAGATGGTCTACATGTATCTCCGAAGGTGTTTATTGGGTTGGCATAGATCAAGATTAGGATTTGTCACTCTGAGTATTGGAGAGGTATCTCTGGGCCCTCTCGGTAATGCACGTCATGATAAGCCTTGCAAGCAATGTGACTAATGAGTTAGTTGCGGGATGATGCATTACGGGACGAGTAAAGAGACTTGCCGGTAACGAGATTGAACTAGGTATGAAGATACTGACGATCGAATCTCGGGCAAGTAACATACCGATGACAAAGGGAATAACGTATGTTGTCATTATAGTTTGACCGACAAAGATCTTCGTAGAATATGTGGGAACCGATATGAGCATCCAGGTTCCGCTATTGGTTATTGACCGGAGAGGTGTCTCGGTCATGTCTACATAGTTCTCGAACCCGTAGGGTCCGCACGCTTAACGTTCGATGACAATTTGTATTATATGAGTTATGTGATTTGGTGACCGAATGTTGTTCGGAGTCCCGGATGAGATCACGGACATGACGAGGAGTCTTGAAATGGTCGAGAGGTAAAGTTCACATATAGGACGATAGTATTTGGACACCGGAAGTGTTCTGGGGGTATCGGGTCACCGAAAGGGGTTCCGGGCTACCCCCGGCAAACTATATGGGCCTATTGGGCCAAGAGGGGAAATGCAGCAGCCAGCATGGGCTGTTGCGCCCCCTTGTTTGCCGAATAGGAGGGGAAAGGAAAGGGGGAGAGAGAAGGAAGGGGAGGCAATTCGGCCTCCCCCTTCCTTCCCTCCTCTCTCCCTTTCCTTCCCTCTCCGGAAAAAATGGTAAGGGGGGCGAATTGGACTAGGCCCCCAAGTAGGATTCCTCTTACTTGGGGCGCCCCATGGCTGTCCCCCTCCCCCCCCCCACCTATATATATGTGGGGAGAGGGTGCCTAGAACACACAACAAACATTTTTGGCCGTGTGCGGCGCTCCCCTCCATAGTTTACGCCTCCGGTCATATTCACGTAGTGCTTAGGCGAAGCCCTGCGCGGATCACTTCACCATCACCGTCACCACGCCGTCGTGCTGACGGAACTCTCCCTCGACATTTTGTTGGATCAAGAGTTCGAGGGACGTCATCGAGCTGAACGTGTGCAGAACTCGAAGGTGCCGTACGTTCGGTGCTTGAACGGTCGGAACGAGAAGAAGTTTGACTACATCAACTGCGTTGTCAAACGCTTCCGCTTTTGGTCTACGAGGGTACGTGGACGCACTCTCCCCCTCTTGTTGCTATGCATCTCCTAGATAGATCTTGCGTGAGCGTAGGAAATTTTTGAAAATGCATGCTATGTTCCCCAACAAATTAGCAGCGACGGCACCCGCCAAGCTAGCTCGGTTCTTCATTATCTCGATCACCTCCATGTTATCCGAGTTAATGATCAAGCGGTTATAGTTACATCCAATGGATTGTGCCTATTTGTAGTCCATACTTGAGAGCCATTACCTTAGTCATGGTAATATCAGATAAAAAATCAATTTGGTCATTCCCTGTTGCAAAAAATCTACCCGAGTTGTCACGGATAACAGCTGCCACGGCACCTTGTAGCATCTCATCATCATCAAAAACAACATCGACATTCAATTTAATTTAGGCTTTTTGGGGAGGAATCCAACCTCCACGCTTTACAGAAGCTTTTGGTGACTATGTTCGATGGTAAGACTGAAAGCATTCAGTTTAAACATCCCACATATCTCATCGGATATTACAAGTGTTGGTAAGGGTCTTCATTTTCTTCAGCTTTAAATTGCTTACCAAGCCATAATTGTAGTACACTTGGATTCACATCAAAAGCCACACCAGTAGGATTTGGCCCCGGTGATGTGAAGATTTCTTGTATAGGTAGTTCGGTAAGTTGCATAGTGATGAGTCCAGAATGTATGATGAATTTGATGGTTATTTTGTGCCTACGCCGTATGTGGAATTTTACCGCGTTCGCGCACTACTTTTTTGTCAGTTTTGTCAGGAAAGTCTTTTGGAGCAAATACAATACTATGGAAGGAATCTTAGGAAATTATGGTGGAATCACGTCATTTATTGTGATTATCATCTACCATAAAGGAAATAAAGCAAGGGGGAGTTTGTGGTCATACGATGCCACCAGAGCACAGGACGGCCACCCATACAAGCTTGTGCGCTCGTATGAGTGGTCGTATGGAGTGGTGGAGACCTCCCCCTGTCCCCATGCCTTAGGATTGGAAGACATATGTACATAGCCACCAGAAATGCATCCAGAAGGAGAACCCTAGCCTCCGGAATACATCCGGAGGGGGAATTGGCAAGGAGGAGACCGCCATCTTCACCACCACATGCAAGGGGATGCCAGCATCATCACCATTGTCATCATCATCCACATCCATCTTCATCTCGTTCCCTAGTGTATCATCTTGTGTGTTACTTGTTTGATTCATCCATGTTTATCATTGCTACTTGTGAGCTGCATTGAGATTTTTCCCAAAGAGGAAGGGTGAAGCAATATAGTAGCGAATAGTATTTCCCTAAGTGAGAACCAAGGTTATCGAACCAATAGGAGAACCACACAAACACCTAGTGAACAATACCTGCACACACAAGAGCAAATACTTGCACCCAACGCAGGCAAGAGGGTTATCAATCCTCTTGAACTCGTTACTTGCAAGGATCAAATCTGGTAGTGCTAGATAGATAAATTGAGAAGTATAATAACAAGAGTGAAATTGCAGCAAGGTAATTTTGGTTTTTGTAATATGATTAAAGTAGACCCTGGGGCATAGTATTCACTAGAGACTTCTCTCTCATAATAATAGCATACGGTGGGTAAACAAATTACTGTTGGACAACTGATTGAAAAGCGCATAGTTATGACATATTCATGGCAATGATCATGTATATAGGCATTACGTCTGTGACAAGTAGGCCGCCTCCTGCCTGCATCTACTACTATTACTCCACCCATCGACAGACTCCTACCTGCATATAGGGTATTAAGTTCATGACAAACATAGCAACGCTGTAAGCAAGATGACGTAATGTAGATAGAATAAAATCAAGCAACATGATTAAACCCCGTCATTTTATCCTTACAAGCAATGATGACCAACAAGTATAGGGATCAATCGTAGTCCTTTCGATAAGTAAGAGTGTCGCACCCAAAGAGGAGCAGAAGGAAATGACAAGCGGTTTTTAGCAAGGTATTTTCTACAATCAATGAAATTATCGGTAAGAACTAGTTTGATAGCAAGGTAACTTGTAATGAGTAACAAGTAGCAATTGTAACAAAGGTGCAGCAAGGTAACCCAATCCTTTTTATAGCAAAGGACAGGTCGAAACTTTCTCTTATAGCAAGCAAAGCGTTGTTGAGGACACATGGGAATTTATATAGTCACTTTCATCATGTTTGTTTGATTTACGTTCGCTACTTTGATATTTTGATATGTGGGTGGACCGGTGCTCGGGTGTTGTTCTTACTTGAACAAGCCTCCCACTTATGATTACCCCCTCTCGCAAGCACCCACAACTACGAAAGAATAATTAAGATAAATCTAACCATGGCATGAAACATATGGATCCAAATCATCCCCTTACGAAATAGCGCATAAACTAGGGTTTAAGCTTCTGTCACTCTAGCAACCCATCATCTAATTACTACTCCACGATGCCTTCCCTTAGGCCCAAAGATGGTGAAGTGTCATGTAGTCAATGTTCACACGACACCACTAAAGGAAGAAACAACATGCATATCATCAATATGTCGAACGAATTCCAAATTCACATGATTACTTATAACCGGACTTCTCCCATGTCCTCGAGAACAAAAGTAACTACTCACAAATAATATTCATGTTCAAGATTAGAGGGGTATTGAATATCATTAAGGATCTGAACATATAATCTTCCACCAAATAAACCAACTAGCATCAACTATGAGATAAACAACACTACTAGCAACCCACAGGTACCAATCTGAGGTTTTGAGACAAAGATTGAATACAAGAGATGAGCTAGGGTTTGAGATGAGATGGTCCTGGTGAAAATGTTGATGAAGATGGGTCCTTGCGATGATAGGATCGTTGCTGATGACGATGGCTTCGATTTCCCCCTGCGGAAGGAAGTTTCCCCGGCGGAATGGCTCCGCCGGAGAGCAAAAGTGCTCCTGCCCAGGTTTCGCCTCGAGACAGTGGCGCTTCGTCCCAAAACCTTCCTTCTAATTTTTTTCTAGGTCAAATGACACCTTATAGCATAAGATGAGCTTCGGAGGCCTGCCAGGGGCCCCACAAGTCTAGGGGCGCGCCCTAGGGGGGCCCTAGGCTTGTGGTGCCTGGTGGGGCCCCTTCTGTTGATTCTTTCGCTAATATTTTTTGCATATTCCAAAATAATTCTCCGTCAATTTTCAGGTCATTTGGAGTTGTGCAAAATAGTTGTCTCCAATATAGCCCTTTCTGGTCCAGAATTCCAACTGCGAGCAATCTCCCTCTTCATGTGAAACTTGCAAAATATAAGAGAGAAAATGCATAAATATTGTATCATAAGTGAAATAATGGTCCATAATGCAATAAATATCGATAAGAAAAGAAGATGCATAATGGAAGTATCAAGCAACAATACAATACGTGCCTCGCTACCACTACTGTCACTGGGCGAGGACACCGCAAGATTTAACCCACTACAAAGCACCTCTCCCGCTGAAGATAAACCAATCTAGTTGGCCAAACCAAGTGGATAGATCAGAGACAAATACAAAGCTGTAACAATCATGCATAATAAAGTTCAGAAAAAATACTCAATCACTTTTAATGAATAATCTGATCATAAAGCCACGATTCATCGGATCCCAACAAACACAATGATATGTCTCCTGCTCCACCATCCCCTGGCGCTTGAAGATCTCCTGCTCCACCGCTCACTACTAGGGAAAACCTTATACACAGAACTTTAGCAGTAGCGCTTGTTAAAAAAGGGCGCTAGTGCTACATAGCAGTAGCGCGTGCAGGATAACCGCGCTACAGATACAAATGTAGCGGTAGCGCGTCTCCCTGTAAAAGCGCTACTACTAAAATTCCCACTACTAAGCCGATAGGCTACACATAGTAGTAGCGGTCTTATAAAAACCGTGCTACCGCTAAGATTATTGTAGCAGCGCGTTTACGGTGAAAGGCGCTACTACTAATGAAAATAAAATAAAATGAAAAACAAATAGAAAAGTAAATGAAAATGGGAGAAAGGAAACAATAAAATGTAAGGAAAAATAAATGAAAAAGGAAAAGGGAGAAAGGCATAGCAGTAGCGTCTGTTCATAAGAGGCGCTATAGATAATATAGCAGCAGCGCGTTTCTTAGAACCCCGCTATAGAAAGAGAAAAGGAAATAAGAAAAGAAAAGGAAAATACATAGCTATAGCAGTAGCGCATTTAGTAAAAATCGCTATAGCTAACTTAACTATAGCGCGTTTTTACTAAACGCGCTATCGCTAAGTTTGACTTAACCCAAAAGCGGTTTCCCTCCCCCCGGCCACCACTTCTCCCCCAAATCCCTCACCCCACTTCACCGCTGTCTCCCCAATTCACCGTCGCCCCACTTTGCCCCCGTCTCCTACCGACGTCGATGCCCCCGGCGCCACCAGAGCCGCACGGCCTCATCAACGCCGGCGGAGCCGCCCTCGGCGCCACCGGAGCCACCCTCGACACCACTGTCTCCCTTGCCACCACCGGAGCCATCCTCTATAAGCCCCCACTCCTCCTCTCTCTTTGTCATGCATAGCAAAAACATTGGACAGAGAACTAGCTAGCTAGGTTAACTAGTTTAATTAGGTTAATTATCTAGGTTAGTGCAAAAATTTAGTTAGGGCTTTGACAGGAACTAGTTAGGTTAACTAGTTTAATTAGGTTAATTATCTAGGTTAGTGCAAACAATTATTTAGGGCTTTGATAGAGAACTAGCTAGGTTAACTAGTTTAATTAGGTTAATTATCTAGGTAAACTAGGTTAACTAGCTAGGTTAACTAACTAGGTTAAATATCTAGGTTAATTAGGTTCGTTAGGTTAACAAGCTAGGTTAACTAGGTTAGAGCAAAAATTTATTTTAGAGCATTAGGTCAGAAGGGTTAGAGAAATGGAGTTCCTTTGCAATTTAATTGGGTTCTGTCCTAGGCAGAGAAGGGTTAGAGAAAATAATGTGTGTATGTGTGTGTGTGAGAGAGAGGAATAGCTAGAACAGAATTTGGGTTCTGTCCTAGGCAGAGAAGTGTTTAGTGAGGTCATTTTGCAAAGGTTTTTTATTTTGAAAAGACCACTATTTTTCTAGGAAAAGAATTTAGGCAAGTTTTATTTTAAAGATGATCCCTTCCTAGACCTCTATTGTTGATTATATCTTTTCATTGAAGTGGTCATGTTGTATCTTTTCATTGAAGTGGTTCGATTGTGCCCAAGTGGCCTTTTGTTGTTTCCAGGGAATGAAGCCGAGTGGTCTATGTTTTGCCGGAATGTTGATTCATTTCTGTTCCGGCAAATTTCAAGTGCTCGATTTGTCCACTTTTGAGCAAAGGTCATGCCGAAATTTTTCGTGAATTTCGGCATGACTTGTGCTACAAACTAGGACATATCGAGTGCCCGGGATTTCCGCACCGGGAAGGAATCAACGTTCCTGCAAAACATAGGCCTTTTTTATGTCATTATTCATTTTATTAGGTCTAGAATTAATTGACTAGATTTAATCGTAGGAAACATGGCTAGCAACGATGACGGACAGGGTTCTGGTGATTGCGACGACGTCTATCGGGTGGCAGATGAATTTTTGAACCTTGTCGACAATCAGCGGTTGTTCTTGCTAGTCCCACCTGTCGCATCGGAGACCGACATCGAGACCGGCGCTAAGACAGAGACCGACGCCGAGACCGGCACCGAGACTAGTGGAGCCGGTATAGAACCGAAAGAAAAGAGGCAACGGCGCCCAAACCAGCTCATGACTACTAGGTTGGTGGTCACGGAGGTGAACGACGGAATTTTTTAGCCAAAAGAGCCCGCGGAAGCGCGAGCGTGCTACGGCAATCAAATAGGCTGCATCGTATGGACAACCGCTACCATCAACGATGAGAAACTAAAGAAGATAGATAATATGAGGCCCTCCCTCCTAAAGAAGTTGCACCAGATATTCTTGTTCCCGGGCCGGGATCAAAAGGAATATAAAAATCCTGATAAAGACCTGGTAATGAAGAAGATAAACAAATGCGCCATGACCAAGTTTAGCGATGCGTTGGCCGCCTGGAAAGCAAGGGTGAAACATCGGATCATCAAGAAAAAGGAACCCTACTCCGAGATTGAAAAGGATCACCCGACAATCATGGAAGAGTAGTTTCAAATATTCAAGGCGGCTTGCGAGGCCAAAGCTGCCAAAGAAAAGTCGAAGTACATGAAGGGGCTTCAACAGAGGAACATGGGGTGCCACCACCTCGGAAGCCGTGGTTACGTCGGGAAGAGGTCCATATGGGCCAAGGAGGACGCGGAACGCGAAAGTCTGGGCATCCCAGACCCCTTAGCGGAGTTCACCGTACCATAGGAGCATGACGTCCTCAGGGCCCGGTACCATTGGGACCCAGTCAAGAAGGTTTTCGAGACGGACCCGGTCACGACGGAGTTCATGAGACTGCTGGTAATTTTAGTTTCTGGTCAATTCGACTGCATGTTTAGTCATATTTGTAAACGATCCTTGATCCTTTTGCAGAGAGAGCAGCATAGGATTGCGTCCGAAAGCGACTCGCCGTCTGAGGCGTTGGCGAGGCCCAAGTGGGACACCCCATTCAACCGGGCGTTGAACATATTGAAAGGACTCCTGGTGGACACTCGGCCGTCGTATGGACGCGTGCACGGTGTCGGAGACGGCGCCACGTGGAAGAAGTACTACCATGAGACCATGCAGGAGAGAAAGGAAAGACAGAGGTTAACTAAAGAAAACATCGACAAGAAGGTTGAGATTGCGGTTGAGAAGAAATCAGCTGAGACAGTCGCAACAACGGTAGCTGCCACAAAACAGGCGATTGCAGATATGTCTGGTGTCTTGGTTCCGATCGTTGTCAGTTGGAGTAGGCAAAATCCAGAAAAAATGCAGCGGACTTTCCCCTTGCCGACTTATTTGGGAGCAACTCGACTAGTGTTGCACCAGCACCTACACCTGCTCCTGCACCGGCTCCCGCACTGGCTCCCGCACCAGCACCTGCACCTGCTCCTACACCGGCTCCCGCACCGGCTCCCGCACCTGCTCATAGCAGCCCGTCCTCCGTCTCGGACGTGCTCGGCGGTGCTTCGTCTTTGGCTGAGCTCGACGCCTCACGGTATCTGTCACACCGACCCTCTTCAATAAATGTATAATCTCCCATTTCCGTTGCCTTTCGGATGTCTGATGTCGCAGACATGTCTTTGCAGGCCGACGTAACCTCGTGCACCATATTGTACACCATCGGCGACCAGAAGATGGATGTGGGGAAGGCGACGATAATGAAGCCGAAGGAACCATTGTTCCACAGCCGGCCGATCCTCCCTGACGTCTTCAATGTTTTCGTGGCCAGTGTCAAACCGGTCCACGAGAATTTGGCTCCTCCGGTACTAGGGGGGTGACGAGACGAGACCCCGCGGCGGCTTGGCGGTTGCAATGGGTGGGTCTTGTTGTGGCCAAAGAGTCTGCTTGTCTGGAGGCGGTCGGGAGCACACCCACGAGCATGCAGCCTCAGCAAGGTATGAACATTAACACCCCACCTACCCAATTAGCGTCGGCTGTCGTGCTGGGTGATAGCGGACGGGGTGAGGAAGAGGTTCCATTAGTCGCTGATGACATCGCCATAGATGAGGATGAGGATGACGATGACACTCAACAGTATCTCAATACTGGCGCCTATGATGAGTACTCAGGGTTTAAGCGTCATGAGTCGGTGCCTGAATTTCCGCCTCCGGAGGCTGAACGTATTATAGATGACCTTCCAGTAGCAAAGAAGCATAGGAAGAGACCGATGAAAGGCAACAAAGCTGCTTCTATGATCCAGCCGCCTCAGCAGCCTTGGGTTCAAGACCGTATACCTATCCCCGGTGCGGCAAAATGGCATATCCCCGGTGAACCAATCCTACCTAAGTCAGCAGTAGAGGCCACACACGACGATCTAAGGAGACTTCATGACTATGTGTTGCGGAGAGAGAAAAGCCTCATCGCCTCGGAATATCCAGGATACCTACTCTATGTGGTTAACGTGCTGCGGCAAAGGTCGTATGTCCACACATGCCCCACGGACAAGTTCTTCCTTCGATTCGATTACATCTTCAATATGTTTCACTTGAAGAAGCTAGATTTTATGTTTGTCTGCCTTTTTGCCTTGTACATGAACTACATCATCGGGATTGAGCAGATACCTTATATCTGTGTCGCTGACCCATACTTCATGCACGAGGGCTTCTTGGTAGTCTGCGCAGAGCACCGTGAATACGCGAGGGACTACATCGTCGATTTCATGGTCGCCAATAAGGACAAGGAGGCGATTCTCGTGCCTTATCATCCCCTGTAAGTCATCCACGCGGATTTCCTTTCTTCGATTTCAATCATTCATTTGTACGGTGGAGGCTACTTAATTTGAGGTCTACTTATTTTGCGCAGCGGCGGGCACGCCGTCCTCATCATCCTTTACCCCTGATACTCCCACGCTCTTTACTTGGACTCGTCGGAGAACATGAACAAAAAGGATTACACCCACATCAAGTCTGTTCTCGACATTGCTATCTTTTACTACGGCGTACGGGGTGGAGAGATCAAGGACAAGAAGAAAAGGGACGACAGGCCCGCCTTCGGCCATAAGACCGACTTCTGCTGCATCCAGCAACCGAGTGATACTCTTAGTGATGGATTCTATGTCCTACACCACATGGTGGAGTACAGACGGGATCAGCAGAATCTTCGCATGTCACCTAAATCTGGCGATGCCCATATTCTGCAATGGGCAAAGAACGTAGGAGATATCCCGGATCATCGACTTCGAGCTGAGTTCTATCACATCCAGCATGAACTTGCCCAAGTCATCATGAAGGAGGTCCTCGACAAAACAGGTCTGTTCTACGAGGAAGGGCAGATGTCGCGGAAAGACGTCCGAACACGCGTAGCCGCTCAGCGTCTCGACCTGAAGCCTTTCACTAAGCTCAGGGACTATCTCCCTGACTTGGATGGATGGAACGACATGTTGGAGTGATTGTCGATATATGGCAATGTGTCCATTTAGTCCATACTTTCTGAATGACGAAACTTTGAGTTATGCACGACGAAACTTTATTTGGGATGTAATTAAACCGTCCTCCTCAGCTAGTGAAGATCACTCTGGTTAGGGCATTTTGGGTACGATGAACTTTGTTATTTATGCTTATGATATGTTGCTTCTATTTTTGCCAAGTTTGTCTCTTTCTGTTGCTCAACTATATATGTTGCATATCATCGACTCATGTGACGATGCAGGTGCATAGATCATCGATGATGAAGAAGTGCAACGCCAGGAGTATACGACGAGTGGCCGGAGTGTCAGGCCCAGGTGTACCGGTTTCCGGTTTCTGAGCGACAACCAGTAGTTAGTTTAGGTTCACGCTAATGCGAGAGAGGGATACGAACTTATGTACTGCATAGTTCCGCTCTCACTCATAGTGATAGCTCTTCTCGCGTATATCATTGTTTAGATGGATGACGATGTAGTTGCAAGTAATCGAGACTTGTATCGCTATTTTCAAGATGATGACGAGAGACCACTTTGTGTTGGATGATGATTATGATGATGACATGATTTGATGAGACTATCTGTATGTATATGCTATGATTACATTTGTATGTGTTTTATATGCTAAAGATTATTGTATAAAGCCTGTTGAAATACAAAACAAATATGCAGAAAAAAATAGAAACTAATAAAACTAGCAGTAGCAAGGGGAATAAAGTTAGAAGTAGCGCTCTCTTACCAGTAGTGTGTCCTAGTTAAAAGAGCTGCAGCTATTAGCAGCAGCGCGTGGCACCAAAGCCCGCTGCTGCTAGCCATGTATAGCAGTAGCGTGGGACGACACACGCTACTACTACTACATGTTAGCTGTAGCGCCTTATCAGTAGCGCGGCACCCCGCGCTACTGCTAGGCTTTTCCCTAGTAGTGGCTTCCAGCCTGGCCTTCTCGCTTCCGGTCTTCTTAGGCCCTTGAACGTCCTGGATGTCACCACTGCAGGACGCTGCTAACGCGACACTAAAATCAGAGACCCTTCGACGAAACTGTGTGCGATGCAATAATAAAAAACGGTGATGTAAAAAACCCATCAAAAAAGATGCAAAACATTTACGATGGCGGAAACATCAAACACGATTTGGGTTTTAGTTGCGTGTGCGATGCGGGACATACGGTTCAGTACAATGAACTGTTTGTGATGAGGCAGAACAACAAAAACGGGCAGCCAGATGAAGGTGTTGCAATATACGACATACAGTTCACTCAGATGAACTATTTGTGATTAGGTGGAACAAAAGAAACCGTCAATTGTGTGCAATAGAGGGCAAATAGTTCACTCAGATGAACTGTTTGTGTTGAGCCAAGAGAACAGAAACGGTTCAATTTAACAAGTGTGTGATACGCGACAAACATGTCTGTAATCAGAAATGTGTGTGAAGACCGATAATAACACAGACGATTGCTGCTAATAAGACATGTGTGTTGTGCGTTGGGATTGCATACTGAACAACAACATACACACACACACACTTATAAGGACATGGTTGCATAACAAAATTAAACATCCAATTACATAGGTGGCTACTACACAAATGACATTTGCACACACCAAAGTAAACTATTACATGCATAATTACATAGATGGCTACTACACACATGACATTTCCACACACCAAAGTCAACTATATATTACATGCATAATTAACTAGGATAAACGATCATCTGATCATCATCTACTTATTGGGACGCTTGCCGCTACTGCTCTGCTTGTGGCTCGATCCGGCCTTGTCGATTTTGATAATGAGGCAGTTCCTCATGTCAACTCCGCCTGTGCATCTCGTTGCATGTGTACACGCTCTTGGCCGTGAACCCGAGGTGAGGTTTATCCAGTTGCCGCGTCTAGGCCCCGTGCCAGGATACGGGATTTGTTCTCTTGGCATCCTGCTTCATCTTTTCGTAGTAGGGGTCGATGATGGCCGAGGCGAGTTCAACCAAGGAGTCATTCTTCTTGCTGCCCCAGACCCTGTAATGCTCACGGATTTCGACAAGGTTCTTGCAGGCCAAGCCTGTAACCTTGAGCGCCTTTACATCGTTGCAGGTTTCCACAGTAGCGAACTTGTAGTCGGTGCTGTTGACAAACCTGGCGAAACGGTCGCAAGGCTCTGTGGCCATGTAGTAATGGAAGATGAGTACATGATGGCACACGCACAACTAGGCAACGGCAACCTTATGATCTTTGCCTGGATGACCGTTGGTGTATTGGAGGTCAATGCTGACCACCTTGTACTTGTCCCGAGCAAGCAACTGCTCCACGGTGTTGATGCAATCGTCCACCACAGCCGGGTCTTTGGTGTACACCACCAAGAGATCCGTCTCCCTTGTGTGGGTCTCCATTTTATGCTCGCCGAACTCCATTACAGCGTCGCTAGATATCCTCTATATATGTGTCATCGTGGGTGTGCTTGTTGTGTTGTGGGGCGAGATCGAGAGGTTGAAGAGACTAAGGTTATAATGGCCACCGGAATTAATGGGGAAGCCGGACGACCTGGAATATCCGCAACCCTGGATGGCGGTTCTAAATTGCAGCAAGTAACTCCATCGTGCCGCACGTAACTGCATCGTGGCGACGCGCGCGGCGTAGCCGCATGCATATGGACCCCCCAACATGATCGTGCGCAGGCCCCAACCGCTGGCAGAGCGAGCGCAGGGACGCGAGCAGAGTGCTCCACGGTCGCCTCAATGGCAAGCAACCATATATATGCATATAGCAGTTGAACACGCAAGGAAAAGTTTTCCACAAGCCGAGCATGTGGAGGTACGCGAGCAGAGCACGGCGACGGACGTGAGCAGAGCACGCCGAGGGACGCGAGCAGAGGCCGGCACGGTGATACATGGCAAAACAAGACGAACTGTGCGAGCGATGTCGGAGACATCAAGCATGAAGCAGATTAGAGTTGTGTGTGCGATACGTGGCATACAGTTGATCCACCCGATCAAGCTATTTGCGATGGAATAAGCCGTATGTGTTCTGGGCAAACGCTTGCTGGTATACAACCGTCTGCAATTGATGAATTCATGACCGACGGGTTACCTAGTGTGGTCCGTGTGCGATGTGATATGCTCTATCTACAGAACAGCAACATATATACTTATAAGAACAACATTGTATAACCAAATTAAGCATACAATTACATAAGGGACTACACACATAACATTTCCACACACCAATGTAAGCAATTACATGCATACTAAATTAGGAGAAATGAGCATCTAATCATCAACATCTTGTTACGATGACGTTTGCCATTGCTCTGCTTCCGGCTGGATCCCTGGCAGTGAATGGTTAATAAAATCTAAGTATATTGCATATTAAGGTCAAAATAGTACTACAAATATACGAGTCTCATACGATGCCATTTCAACGATTGTACCACAAAAGCCCGAAATATTACAAGGTTCGAATTCCAGAGTTACATGGCTCAAATTTGAAGATTACAAGGTTCAAACTGATATTAGAAATGAAATTCAGCTCATTCAGTTGCAAACGCCCATGCTGATTAGTTGAACATGGATATAAGAGAGGTTCAAACTAAAATTACCAATAGTAAGGCCGGTTTCGAAACCTCATCATTTCTGCAAAGGGATCAGCCGCTGACAAGTCATGTATGGGGTTGACACAATGACTTCCAATTACTCTGTCATATGCAGATCCAATATGAAGTTTAGCTTTTTTGGAGCCTCTTCCATTCTGTAGTAGATGTCGGCTCTGATCAACAAACCATTCATATGTTCTACGTAAATGCATGTTCAACCTCATTACCTTTAGCACCCTTGCTCTGGCAACAAAGAACCTGGCGAATATAATCTTCGGTAAGGTCCCTCGGTAGGAGTTCAAAGTAATTTTTCAGAGATGCAGATCTAGGCATTCGATGTGATTGTCGTTATATTGTATCACATTATCCACCACCAGGCCTATTATTATCATCTGCAAAATAAGAGAACGTGTTAGTGCCTACATGCAGTTTTGAACACTACTACAGGCCTATTTGGTTTGCAGGATTTGTAAAATGCACCAACGTGCCATCTTCGATCTGACATGATTAACATGGGCATTTGATTAGAATCTAGAAAAATGTAGCCTTCTTCACAAGAGGTTGGAGTGGATGAAAAATTCCCTAAGAGAACTAGTACAGATGAATCCAAAGGAGAAATGCTTATGGATTCTAACCATATGAATCAAGCAACCAATATGGGGTGGGGGATGTATGTCCTGAAATCCTCCAAAATTCCTTCAGAAATCGTAGTACATTGTCATTGTAAACTTGGGAAAAGGTGCCAAAAATTGAACTCCCTTATGGTTGACATTTAACAGGAAAGGAACATCACCTTGATATACAACTTCTTCAGGCACGGAAAGCATCTCAGGAAACTGACAACTTCGTGCAGGTTGGGGCCGATAGATTCTAGTGCCAAGACCTTCACTGTGCGCAGAATCTGGGTCAAGCTTTTCTGGATGACAGACGAACATACATCTTCAAAATTAGCAATAGTGTTGATATCAAGAAGGAGAGGTAGAAGGCGACTGTTGTACCTGAACGGGTGTGGATCCAATAACACGTTCGAAGTATTTCACAAACGAGTAGCCCACCACTGTCAATTTTGGCGCAGAAATGACATTGATTCTTGTTGGACCTTGTGGATCAACTACAATTAATCTCTCAAGTAAAGGTGTGTCCTCAATGACCATATTGTGGTCTACCTTTTGTGATCTCTCGTTGCAGCACCAACAACACACATAAATAGTCCGAAGAGTCATTGAGGTGATGTGGAAGCTACTCGACCAATTCATCGCCTGAAGACGAAGGAACTCGAGTGCAGTATAGCCGCGGAGCAGGCGCTCCATGTCATCCTTTGGGATGCAGATGGTGACGAGCTTGAGGTGCTTTAGTCGTGGTAGAAAAAGAGCGGGCGCATCTTTAAGGGGGGGGGGGCGGAAATGGCAGTTCATGAACTTGGCAAGGCGCAGCGTGGGCGCGAAGCGGAGCGCGGACGTTAGCAGCAAGCGCATATGCCCATCATTAAAACTGAGCTCCTCGGCCTGATCTAGGGCGGGGGATCGGAACCACTCGTCAATCTTGGCTCGGTCCTTATCGTTGGAACGGGACTTGGCCCGTGATAAGGCCTCTGATTGGGCCATGGTGATTGCCGTGGATCTGGGAGAACGCATCCAAGCTTTTGCGATAGCCATGGCAGAGCTCGTGGGCGTCGATGAGGTCGAGAGGGGTGGAGAGCCATAGGGGGCGCCACCGCCGAGAAAGGGCGGTTGTCCTTGCCCCATATTTGATTGGGGGGAGGGATATGATGACTGTCAACATATCATCGGGGAGGCTGCTGATGAAATCTAGGCCTGCTGGAGTCGCTTGCGGTTCTTTCTCGATCCGCTTCCGCTTGTTGGCAGCCTCGTTCTCCACCTCGTCGGCGGCGACGGAAACCTCTGTCTCCATATTCACATCGTGCCTCGGTGCTTCAGCAGCCCCGGCGTTGCCTCTCCCTCCGATGGGGCGCTTCGATGACATCCTCATACACTGACGACTTTGAGGACTGAGAGCGGCGTCGAGGATGCGGGCGGAAAGAGAGGATTGTGTGTGTGGCGAGGATGGGCGGTGTGGCCGCTCGGGCGCGTCATTAATATGGACCAGTGGGAGTGAGGCGAGCGACGGTCAAAGGTTGTCTCGCTTCCTGGTGAGCCTGCACGGCGGACTTCTGGCTTTCCTATACCATCATTTCACACAGCTACTCGCACGCCTCCCAATGACACTGTGCAGCGAAAATGCCTCCCGTCAATTCACACGCCTGCACGCACGCCTCCCAGTCTGCCTACGCGGCGGACTGCTCGGACTGCTCGCATGCGTCTCATCAACTCATGCCTGCTTGCAAACCACACGGGGCGCGTGGTTGATACGTCTCCGTCGTATCTATAATCTTTGACTATTTCATGCCAATATTATACAACTTTCACATACTTTTGGCAACATTTTATATGATTTATTGGACTAACCTATTGATCCAGTGGCCAGTGCCAGTTCCTGTTTATTGCATGTTTTTTGTTTCGTAGAATGTCCATATCAAATGAAGTCCAAACGCGATAAAAATTTATGGAGAATTATTTTGGAATATATGTGATTTTTGGGACTTGGAATCAACGCAAACAGGGGCCCACAGTGCCCACAAGACACCAGGGCGCGCCCTAGGGGCCAGGCGCACCCAAGTGGGTTGTGCTCACCTCGTATGTCGGTTGGATCTCTACTTCGGGTGCATGGAAGCTTATATCCGGAAAAAAATCATGTTAAAATCTTAGCGCAATCCGAGTTACGGATCTCCAGGAATATAAGAAACACTTTTCGGCCAGAAAATAGGAACGCGAAATAGAAGAGAACAGAGGGATAGATCCCATCTCGAAGGGGCTCCTGCCCCTCCGCCGCCATGGAGGCCATGGACCAGAGGGGGAACTCTCCTCCCATCTAGGGGGAGGCCAAGGAAGAAGAAGAAGGAGGGGGGCGCTCTCCCCCTCTCTACCGGTGGCACCGGAGTGCTGCCGAGGCAAGGATCGTGACGGCGATCTACATCAACAATCTTGCTACCGTCAACACCAAATTTCTTCCCCTCTATGCAGGGGTGTAACACCTCTTCTCCCCGCTGTAATCTCTACTTAAACATGGTGCTCAACTCCATATATTATTTCCCAATGATCTATGGTTATCCTACGATGTTTGAGTAGATCCGTTTTGTCATGTGGGTTAATCGTGATCTTGGTTGGTATGATTGTATATTTTATTTATGGTGCTGTCCTACGGTGCCCTCCGTCTCGCGCAAACGAAGGGATCCCCGCTATAGGGTGTTGCAATATGTTCATGATTCACTTATTGTCGGTTGCGGGGGTGACAACAGCCTAAACACGGGTAAGTTGGTTGTTGCGTATGGGAGTAAAGAGGACTTGACACTTAATGCTATGGTTGGGTTTCATGACCTTAATGATCTTTAGTAGTTGTAGATGCTTGCTAGAGTTCCAATCGTAAGTGCATATAATCCAAGTAGAGAAAGTATGTTAGCTCATGCCTCTCCCTCATATAAAATTGCAAGAATGATTACCGGTCTAGTTATGGATTGCCTAGGGACAAATGACTTTCTTGTTGACAAAAGCTATCCTCTTTTATTACCTTGCAATTTATTCATAGTTTTATTCTCGCAAAGTACTCCTAGGTTTATTCTTGTTTTAGTTAAAGCAAACGTCAAGTGTGTGTAGAGTTGTATCAGTGGTCGATAGAACTTGAGGGAATATTTGTTCTACCTTTAGCTCCTCATTGGGTTCGACACTCTTATTTATCGAAGAAGGCTACAAACAATCCCCTATACTTGTGGGTTATCAAGACCTTTTTCTGGCGCCGTTGCCGGGGAGCAATAGCGTGGGGTGAATATTCTCGTGTGTGCTTGTTTCCTTTATCACTAAGTAGGTTTTATTTTCTGTTCTAAGTTGTTCTCTATCTTTAGTTATGGATATGGAACACGAAACACCAAAAAAATAGTGGTACTTGCTACTCATGGAGACGGGGAACCTCCTAAAACCCTCGATGCTCGTTATGTGAAAAATATTATGCACTACTTTGATAATCCTGAGAAAACCCCATTCAACTTTACAATGGGAGAAACGTTGGATCAACGTGAATACTTTAGGGATTATCGCTTGACTCAAAAAGGAAAACTTTTACGGGATCAAATTCATATGTTGCATTGGTATGCTCGGGGTCTATGCTTGAGATATGATTATACTTGTTGCTCTAGGATGAAGTTTCCGCACCTTCCCTTTGCATGCAAATTTAATGAATATGAAACCTTGGCTTCTTATGGTAATGGTAGATATGATTACTATCATGTGGAATGAATAGAAGAATTTGTTGCTTTTAAGGGTGCTTATGAAATTGAATCTTTGTTTGAAAAGTTTGAAGATTTTGATGATTTAGTTTATAGACCTGAAAATTTTGCTATCCTTAAATATTGCTATGATAATTATAAATACAATTCCGATATTGATGTATTTCTTGAGAATGTCTCCGCTGTCCAAGAAGAGACTAATATTTTGCAGGAGTCTATGGAAGAAGAAGTTGATGAAACTGTGAGCCCATTGGATGAAAAAGATGACGAGGAGAGCGAAGAACAAAAGGAGGAAGCGGATTGATCACCCGTGCCCACCTTCTAATGAGAGTAACTCTTCAACTCATACATTATTTTATTTCCCTTCGTTCTTACCGAAGGATGAATGCTATGATAATTGCTATGATCCCGTTGATTTGTCTGAAATATCCCTTTTTGATGAACTTGATGCTTGCTATGCTTGTGTCCATGATGCCAATATGAATTATGGTTATGGAGATGAACGTGCTATAGTTCCCTATGTTAAGAATGAAATTGTTGCTATTGCACCCACACATAGTCCTATTATCTTTTTGAATTCTCCCAACTACACTATATCGGAGAAGTTTGCTCTTGTTAAGGATTACATTGATGGGTTGCATTCTACCATTACACATGATGATTTTGATGATTATGATATGCATGTGCTTGCTGTTCCTGAAGGAAATATGCCCTAGAGGCAATAATAAAGTTATTATTTATATTTCCTTATATCATGATAAATGTTTATTATTCATGCTAGAATTGTATTAGCCGGAAACTTAGTACATGTGTGAATACATAGACAAATAGAGCATCCCTAGTATGCCTCTACTAGACTAGCTCGTTAATCAAAGATGGTTAAGTTTCCTAGCCATAGACATCTGTTGTCATTTGATGAACGGGATCACATCATTAGAGAATGATGTGATGGACAAGACCCATCCGTTAGATTAGCATGTTGATCGTTAAGTTTTATTGCTATTGCTTTCTTCATGACTTATACATGTTCCTCTGACTAGGAGATTATGCAACTCTCGAATACCGGAGGAACACCTTGTGTGCTATCAAACGTCACAACGTAACTGTGTGATTATAAAGATGCTCTACAGGTGTCTCCGAAGGTGTTTGTTGGGTTGGCATAGATCGAGATTAGGATTTGTCACTCCGTGTATCGGAGAGGTATCTCTGGGCCCTCTCGGTAATGCACATCACTATAAGCCTTGCAAGCAATGTGACTAATGAGTTAGTTGTGGGGTGATGCATTACGGAACGATTAAAGAGACTTGCCGGTAACGAGATTGAACTAGGTATGATGATACCGACGATCGAATCTCGGGCAAGTAACATACCGATGACAAAGGGAATGACATATGTTGTTATGCGGTTTGACCGATAAAGATCTTCGTATAATATGTAGGAGCCAATATGAGCATCTAGGTTCCGCTATTGGTTATTGACCGGAGATATGTCTCGGTCATGTCTACATAGTTCTCGAACCCGTAGGGGTCCGCACGCTTAACGTTCGATGACAATTTATATTATGAGTTATTTGATTTGATGACCAAAGTCTGTTCGGAGTCCTGGATGAAATCACGGACATGACGAGGAGTCTTGAAATGGTCGAGAGGTAAATATTCATATATTGGAAGGCTATATTCGGACATCGGAGTGGTTCCGAGTGATTCGGGTATTTTTCGGAGTACCGGAGAGTTACGGGAATTCGTCGGGGGAAGTTAATGGGCCTTATTGGGCTTTAGTGGAGAGAGGGAAGAAGGGCCACGAGGTGGCGCACGCCTCCCCCCTGCCCAAACCGAATTGTACATGGGGTGGGGGCGCGGCCTCCCTTTTCCTTCTCCCTCTCCCTCCTTTCCTTCTTTCCCACTCCGAAAAGGAGAGGGAATCCTACTAGGACTTGGGAGTCCTAGTAGGACTCCCTACACTTGGCGTGCCCTAGGAGGGTCGACCTCTCTCCCTTCCTCCTTTATATACGTGGGCAGGGGGCACCCCAAAGGCACACCAAGTCTTCTCTTAGCCATGTGGGGTGCCCCCCCACAGTTACACACCTCGGTCATATCGTCATAGTGCTTAGGCGAAGCCATGCGCTGGTAACATCATCATCACCGTCACCACGCCATCGTGCTGACGGAACTCTACCTCGTCCTCAACTGGATCAAGAGTTCGAGGGATGTCATCGAGCTGAACGTGTGCTGAACGCGGAGGTGCCGTACGTTCGGTGCTTGGATCGGTTGGATCGCGAAGACGTTCGACTACATCAACCGCGTTACTAAACGCTTCCGCTTTCGGTCTATGAGGGTACATGGACACACTCTCCCCGCTCGTTGCTATGCTTCCCCTAGATAGATCTTGCGTGATCTTAGGAATTGTTTTTGAAATACTATGTTCCCCAACAACGTAGACACACTCTCCCCGCTCGTTCCTATGCTTCTCCTAGATAGATCTTGTGTGATCGTATTTTTTTTGAAATACTACGTTCCCCAACAGTGGCATCCGAGCCAGGTCTATGCGTAGATGTTATATGCATGAGTAGAACACAAAGAGTTATGGGCGATAATAGTCATACTGCTTACCAGCAATGTCTTACTTTGATTCAGCGGTATTGTTGGATGAAGCGGCCCGGACCGACATTACATGACCGCGTTCATAAGACTGGTTCTACCGACGTGCTTTGCACACAGGTGGCTGGCGGGTGTTTGTTCCTCCAACTTTAGTTGAATCGAGTTTGACTATGCACGGTCCTTGTTGAAGGTTAAAACAACACACTTGATGAAAAATTGTTGTGGTTTTGATGCGTAGGTAAGAACGGTTCTTGCTAGAAGCCCGTAGCAGCCACGTAAAACTTGCAACAACAAAGTAGAGGATGTCTAACTTGTTTTTGCAGGGCATGTTGTGATGTGATATGGTCAAGACGTGATGAGATATAAATGGTTGTATGAGATGATCATGTTTTGTAGAAGTTATCAGCAACTGGCAGGAGCCTTATGGTTGTCGCTTTATTGTATGAAATGCAATCGCCATGTAATTGCTTTACTTTATCACTAAGCGGTAGCGACAGTCGTGGAAGCAATAGTTGGCGAGACGACAATGACGCTATGATGGAGATCAAGGTTTCAAGCCGGTGACGATGGAGATCATGACGGTGCTTTGGAGATGGAGATCAAAGGCATAAGATAATGATGGCCATATCATGTCACATATTTTGATTGCATGTGATGTTTATCTTTTATGCATCTTATTTTGCTTAGTACGGCGGTAGCATTATAAGATGACCCCTCACTAAATTTCAAGGTATAAGTGTTCTTCCTGAGTATGCACCATTGCTACAGTTCTTCGTGCCGAGACACCACGTGATGATCGGGTGTGATAAGCTCTACGTTCACATACAACGGGTGCAAGCCTGTTTTGCACATGCAAAATACTCGGGTTAAACTTGACGAGCCTAGCATATGCAGATATGGCATCGGAACACTGAGACCAAAAGGTCGAATGTGAATCATATAGTAGATATGATCAACATAGAGATGTTCGCCATTGAAGACTACTCCATCTTAGGTGATGATCATACATGGTTTAGTTGATTTGGATCACGTGATCATTTAGATGACTTGAGGGATGTCTATCTAAGTGGGATTTCTTAAGTAATTTGATTAATTGAACTTTAATTTGTCATGAAATTAGTCCTGATAGTATTTGCAAATTATGTTGTTGATCAATAGCTCGCGATGTAGCTCCCCGTTTATTTTTTATATGTTCCGAGAGAAAAATAAGTTGTAAGATGTTAGTAGCAATGATGCGGACTAGCTCCGTGATCTGAGGATTATCCTCATTGCTGCACAAAAGTATTATGTCCTTGATGCACCGCAAGGTGACAGACCTATTGCAGGAGCAGATTCAGACGTTATGAACGTTTGGCAAGCTCGGTATGATGACTACTTGATAGTTTAGTGCACCATGCTTTATGGCTTAGAACTGGGACTTCAAAAACGTTTTGAACGCCATGGAGCATATAAGATGTTCCAAGAGTTGAAATTGGTATTTCAGACTCATGCCCGAGTCGAGAGGTATGAGACCTCTGGCAAGTACTTTGCCTACAAGATGGAGGATAATAGCTCAACAAGTGAGCATGTGCTCAGAATGTCTGAGTACTACAATAGCTTGAATCAAGTGGGAGTTAATCTTCCAGATAAGATAGTGATTGATAGAGTTCTCTAGTCACTATCACCAAGTTACTGGAACTTCATGATGAACTATAATATGCAAGGGATGACGAAACGATTCCCGAGCTCTTCGCAATGATGAAATCGGCGAAGGTAGAAATCAAGAAAGAGCATCAAGTGTTGATGGTTAACAAGACCACTAGTTTCAAGAAAAAGGGCAAAGGGAAAGAAATGGAACTTCAAGAAGAATGGCAAGCAAGTTGCCATTCCTGTGAAGAAACCCAAAGCTGAACCCAAGCCTGAAACGGAGTGCTTCTACTGCAAAGGAAATGGTCACTGGAAGTGGAACTACCCCAAAACTTGGCGGATAAGAAGGATGGCAAAGTGAACAAAGGTATATGTGATATACATGTTATTGATGTGTACTTTACTAGTGTTCATAGTAACCCCATGGTATCGATACCGGTTCAGTTGCTATGATTAGTAACTCGAAACAGGAGTTGCAAAATGAACAGAGACTAGTTATGGGCGAGGTGACGATGAGTGTTGGAAGTGATTCCAAGGTTGGTAAGATCACCATCGCACACTCCATCTACCTTCGAGATTAGTGTTGGACCTAAATAAATGTTATTTGGTGTTTGCATTGAGCATGAATATGATTGGATCATATTTATTGCAATACGGTTATTCATTTAAGTCAAAGAATAATTGTTGTTCTATTTACATGAATAAAACCTTCTATGGTCATACACTCAATATAAATGGTTTATTGAATCTCGATCGTAATGATACACATATTCATAATATTGATGCCAAAAGATGCAAAGTTGATAATGATAGTGCAACATATTTGTGGCACTGCCATTTAGGTCATATTGGTGTAAAGCGCATGAAGAAACTCCATGCTGATGGGCTTTTGGAATCACTTGACTATGAATCACTTGATACTTGCGAACCATGCCTTATGGGCAAGATGACTAAAACTCCGTTCTCTGGAACAATGGAGCGAGCAACTGACTTATTGGAAATAATACATACTGATGTATGCGGTCCGATGAGTGTTGAGGCTCGCGGCGGGTATCGTTATTTTCTGACCTTCACAGATGATTTGAGCAGATATGGGTATATCTACTTAATGAAACACATGTCTGAGACATTTGAGAAGTTCAAAGAATTTCAGAGTGAAGTGGAGAATCATTGTAACAAGAAAATAAAGTTTCTACGATCTGATCGCGGCGGCGAATATTTGAGTCACGAGTTTGGCCTTCATTTAAAACAATGTGGAATAGTTTCACAACTCACGCCACCTGGAACACCACAGCGTAATGGTGTGTCTGAACGTCGTAACCGTACTTTATTAGATATGGTGTGATCTATGATGTCTCTTACGGATTTACCATTATCGTTTTGGGGTTATGCATTAGAGACAACTGCATTCATGTTAAATAGGGCACCATCTAAATCCGTTGAGACAACACCGTATGAACCATGGTTTGGCAAGAAACCCAAGCTGTCGTTTCTTAAAGTTTGGGGTTGCGATGCTTATGTGAAAAAGCTTCAGCCTAATAAAGCTCAAACCCAAATCGGAGAAGTGCGTCTTCATAGGATACCCAAAAGAGACTGTTGGGTACACCTTCTATCACAGATCCGAAGGCAAGATACTTATTGCTAAGAATGGATCCTTTCTAGAGAAGGAGTTTATCTCGAAAGAAGTGAGTGGGAGGAAAGTAGAAATTGATGAGGTAATTGTACCTTCTCCCGAACTGGAAAGTAGTTCATCACAGAAATCAGTTCTAGTGATTCCTACACCAATTAGTGAGGAAGCTAATGATGATGATCATGAAACTTTAGGTCAAGTTACTACCAAACCTCGTAGGTCAACCAGAGTAAAGTATGCACCAGAGTGGTACGGTAATCCTGTTCTGGAAGTCATGTTACTAGACCATGACGAACCTACGAACTATGAGGAGGCGATGATGAGCCCAGATTCCGCAAAATGGCTTGAGGCCATGAAATTTGAGATGGGATCCATGTATGAGAACAAAGTATGGACTTTGGTGGCTTGCCCGATGATCGGCAAGCCATTGAGAATAAATGGATCTTCAAGAGGAAGACAAACACTGATGGTAGTGTTACTATCTACAAAGCTCGAATTGTCGCAAAAGGTTTTCGACAAGTTCAAGGTGTTGACTACGATGACCTTTTCTCACTCGTATCGATGCTTAAGTTTGTCCGAATCATGTTAGCAATTTCCGCATTTTATGAAATCTGGCAAGTGGATATCAAAACTACATTCCTTAATGGATTTATTAAAGAAGAGTTGTATATGATGCAACCAGAAGGTTTTGTCAATCCTAAAGGTGCTAACAAAATGTGCAAGCTCCATCGATCCATCTATGGACTGGTGCAAGCATCTCAGAAGTTGGAATATACGCTTTGATGAGTTGATCAAAGTATATAGTTTTATATAGACTTGTGGTGAAGCCTGTATTTACAAGAAAGTGAGTGGGAGCACTATAGCCTTTCTGATAAGTATATGTGAATGACATATTGTTGATCAGAAATGATGTAGAATTTTCTGGAAAGCATAAAGGAGTATTTGGAAGGAGTTTTTCAAAAGAAAGACCTCGGTGAAGCTGCTTACATATTGGGCATCAAGATCTATATAGATAGGTCAAGATGCTTGATAAGACTTTCGACGAGTACATACCTTGATAAGATTTTGAAACAATTTCAAAATGGATCAGTCAAAGAAGGAGTTCTTGCCTGAATTGTAAGGTATGGAGTTTAGTAAGACTAAAAACCCGACCACGGCAGAAGATAGAGAAAGAATGAAAGTCATTCCCTATGCCTCAGCCATAGGTTCTATAAAGTATGCCATACTGTATACCAGACCTATTGTGTACCTTGCCATAAGTTTGGCAAGGGGGTACAATAGTGATCCAGGAGTAGATCACTAGATAGCAATCAAAATTATCCTTAAAGGACTAAGTAAATATTTCTCCGTTATGGAGGTAATAAAGAGTTCGTCGTAAAGAGTTACGTCGATGCAAGCTTTGACACCGATCTGGATGACTCTGAGTCTCGATCTAGATACGTATTAAAAGTGGGAGCAATTAGCTAGAGTAGCTCCGCGCAGAGCATTGTAGACATAGGAATTTGCAAAATACATACGAATCTGAATATGGCAGACTCATTGACTAAACCTCTCTCACAAGCAAAACATGATCACACCTAAGTACTCTTTGGGTGTTAATCACATAGCGATGTGAACTAGATTATTGACTCTAGTAAACCCTTTGGGTGTTGGTCACATGGCGATGTGAACTATGGGTGTTAATCACATGGTGATGTGAACTATTGGTGTTAATCACATGGTGATGTGATCTAGATTATTGACTCTAGTGCAAGTGGGAGACTGAAGGAAATATGCCCTAGAGGCAATAATAAAGTTATTATTTATATTTCCTTATATCATGATAAATATTTATTATTTATGCTAGAATTGTATTAACCGGAAACTTAGTACATGTGTGAATACATAGAAAAACAGAGTGTACCTAGTATGCCTCTACTTGACTAGCTCGTTAATCAAAGATGGTTAAGTTTACTTTTTTGACTGTACAAAGTAGGGCAAAACCCCACTGCAATTTTTTCATTTATATAAAACAGCAAACAGTACAAAGTCTAGTATACAAAAGGCTTGAGATAAGCCAAAGAAGGAAAAACACTGAAAGAAGAAAAGGGCTAAGCACCCAACATTACAAAGCCAAATTATCCAGCCAGGAACAATAAGCTCTTGCATAGCTCTTCTTAATCCTAAATCTGAGCAAGTTGAGTTCTTCCAAGAAAGTGGCTTTCCATCTCTGAATGCTAGGGGGAATGGCTTGGAAAATGAGGTTATTTCTGGAAATCCATAAGGCCCAAGAAGCAAGGATAATGATTTCCATGAAGAAAGGCACATGCAATTTCTGCCTGATGTCAGCAAAAGCTTCCAGAACTGAAACATTGGCTTGTCTTGAAGGGAAAACCAGATCCCAACATTGAGCAGCAAAGGGATAGGTCCAAAAAAGGTGTTGTAATGTTTCCTCCTGCTGGCAGTTGTTTACAGCACAATTATAACTGTCCAGGTGAAAAGTTTTCCTTCTTAATAAATTCCTTGTGTTGAGCCTATCATGAAGAAGCCTCCAGAAGAACATTTTATGCTTGGGTTGACAAGAACTATTCCATATCCAATTGAATTGTGGGGGAACAATTTTAATGCCCATCATAAATGTATAAGCTTTTGCCATAGAAAAGTGCTCATTGCCCCAAATGTAGCTCCAAGTATCAGTACAATCCAGAAAATCAGAGGCTCTTAATTGTATGCAAGTGTCTTCCATGGATTCAAACTCATCAAATGACTGCACAATCAGTGGCAAATGAAACAGATCCTCCAGATATTCAGTTTGGAGGATTGACTGGACAGTAATGTCTTTACTTTTCACAAAAGAGAAGAGATATGGGAACATATCCTGTAAGCAAGCTGTGTGCCAGAGGGCAGACCAGAAGAGAGCACTTTTGCCATACCCAATATTATATTTTGCCAAAGATTTGTAGTTGTCAATGAGCTTAAGGTTGGCCTTCCACCAGAATGATCCAATCCAACTACTTCCTGGTAGTGAGCCATTATTGTAGTATGATTCCCAAATCAGATTTACCCAAGGGATGTCATGCCTGTTATAGAACTTATGAAGGTTCTTCAGCAACAAAGCTTTGTTTTGCACAAAAATATCTTGCACTCCCAAACCCCCTTGATCTTTTGGTCTACAAACAGTACTCCAAGCCACCATTGCAGGTCTATGATCTTCAAGATCAGGTCCTCTCCACAAACAGTGCCTCAAATATTTGATTACCTGAGTATTGATTGTGACAGGGACATCAAGGCAGCCCATGAAGTAGATCAGAAGTGAGTTCAAGACTGATTTAACTAGCAGAAGTCTACCAGCCAGGGTCATGAATGAAGACAATCCTACAAGCTTTTTTTGCAATCTTGTAACTAATGGAAGGCACTGCTCAACAGAAGGTTTGTGGAGGCCAAGTGGAGTCCCCAGGTATTGGAAAGGAAAAGATTCCCTTTTACATTGAAAAGTGTTTATCAAAATCTCCACTTTCTCCTCAGGCACATTAATTGGGATAAGACTTGATTTACTGGAGTTCACCTTAAGTCCTGTGGCATCAGCAAAGGTGTTGAGTATAGCTTTGAGACAATGTAGTTGCTTTGCATCTGCTTGCATAAGAACCAGGGTATCATCTGCATACTAGACTATAGGAAAGTCAGGGCAAGAATTCACTTGAAGGGGTGAGAAAAGCAAACCAAGTTGCATAGCCCTATTGAGAATTGATTGAAGCAAATCAGCTGCTAGGACAAAAAGAAGAGGAGACAGTGGATCCCCTTGCCTAACTCCTCTAAGGCAGTAGAATTTTTTCCCAGGTACACCATTCGACATAATAGCAGATGAAGCAGAGGAGAACAACATTTTAATCCAATTGATCCATCTATCCCCAAAACTTTTAGCTTTCAAATATCCAACATTGCTTGGTGCTCAATGGTGTCAAAAGCCTTTTCAAAATCCAGCTTTAGCACAATGGTCTCTTCTTTGGATTTGTGGCACTGATGAAGGTATTCATAGGCCCATCCCAAGCAGTCATGGATGGCTCTTTCTTTAAGAAAACCATACTGATTAATGTGCACCAGTTGGAGAATTACTTTATGCAGTCTATTTGCCAAGAGTTTGGTGATGAGTTTGAGATAGCAGTTTAGAAGGGAGATTGGCCTAAAATCATTTGCTGTCAGAGGTGTGCCACTTTTGGGAATCAGAGTGATATAGGATGTATTTATGCTCTCCATGGAAAGTTTTCCAGCATGAAAATCAGCAAGTAACTTAAGCACATCCCCTTTTATAATATCCCAACATGTTTTAAAGAATTCATTGTTGAATCCATCAGGACCTGGAGATTTGTCCAATGGAAGCTCATTTACCACAACATTGACCTCTTCCTCTGTGAAAGGTAACTCCAGGTTTTCAAAAATTGAAGCATCTGATTGCTGGCCATATAAAGAGTGCACATCAAAATGCATGGTGGTTTTTTTGAAAAGTGCCCATTCTTTTCTTAAAAGCTTCCCATAAAATAGTAGCTTTCCCTGCATGGTCAGAAATGTCCACTTGATCATCATTTTGAAGAACAACAATGTGGTTGTGCCTGTAGTTGATTGAGGCTTTGGTGTGGAAGAATTTGGTATTTTCATCTCCAAACTTTACCCCCTTAATTTTCCCCCTCTGCTTCCAGTAAATCTTCTGATTTTTCAACAGTATTAGCAACTGCTCTTTAAGAATTATCCTGCAATTCCATTCATGAGTGTCCAACTGTCTGAATTCTTCAAAAAAGTCCCAAATGAAGATCACATCATTAAGTTTAGCAATTTGGGTTTTAAGGCAAGAAAGAGATCTAGCCCATTGTTTCAAAGCTCTTCTGAGATTTTTGAATTTTGCATTCAAGCACCTGGCAGCATCCAAATTACCCACAGGAATATTCCAAGCATTAGCCACTACTTGTTTGAAATCTGAATGTTGTAACCAGTAATTTTCAAATCTAAAAACTCTTGCTTTGGGGATGGCAGTACCAATTTTTATCACACAAGGCAAATGATCAGAGATAGGCTTAACTAGTGGAAGCACTGTGGTATTGGGGAAGGAGGTCATCCAAGAAGCAGATGTAAAGAACCAATCAAGTTTAATCAACAGTGGATCTTGTTGCATATTACTCCAACTAAACTGTCTTCCATGCAAAGGCAATTCCACTAAACCTTGGTTACCGATAGCCTCATTGAACATTAGCATATCATTAACATCTCCAGCAGGTCTATTTCTGTCCAAAGGTGATCTAATAAAGTTGAAATCTCCCATAAGAAGCCAGTCCACATCATCAGGCATATGGATATTCTGAAACCAATTAATGAACTCAATCTTGCATTGTGTTTCACAGGGCCCATATATATTAGTGAGAATCCAAGATTGGTTTGAAAGCAGACTAGTGAATTGTATGGACAAAGAGAATCTGTTTTGGGCAATAACCTCTCCAGTAAACACAGAACCATTCCAAGCAGTGAGCAATCCATCTGAGGCCCCAATTGTGACGCCCGGATAATTAGGCTACAATAATCCCACGTTAATGTCGCCACGTCACCTCGGTTACTATTGCTAATCTCGCGTTAGTTAGAAACCGATTCTAATTCAAATCCAAAATCAAGCAAACAACAAAAGTTTTCAAATATTAAAACTAAATTGTTCGGGTTGTGTCAAATAATGCATAGGTAATTATGATGGAGAACCAATTTTTTATAAAAGGTTTAAATGCACTTAAGTAATTAAACTAGTAGGTAAAACAATTAAATAAATGCATTTTGGATTTTATAAAATACTAAACTATTTTGTTCACGGATAAAACCTTATGTGGCAGTAGTTATAATTGTAACTCTATTTTAGGTATGGGTTTCACTTTTTGTAAAACTATAACTATTACATAAGTAAAAGAAAACAGAAAAGAAAATTAAGAAAGGGAAAACATTACAAAAAAAGGAATAAGACAGAAAAACAAAACTAACAAAAAAAATGAAAAGCAACCCCCACTGGACCAGGCGGACCAACTCACACCAGGCCGGCCCACCTGGCCCAGCCGGCCGACCCACCCCACTCCCCATAACCCCACTCCCTCCCGAAACCCTAACCGGTCGCCCCACTTTCCCCCACTCCCTCGATCCACCTCTCCCCTCCTCTGCCCCCCGATCGGATCGGGGAACCGAACCAGACAATCGCTCACCGCGCCCCCGACCCCGCCGATGTCGATGCCGCGCGCCACCCTGCCGCACCTCGCCGGCGCCCCGATGCCCGTTGCCGTCACCCGACCTCTCGCGCCTCTTCCTCGCGGGATCGACCCGCGGCCGCCGCCGGAACCACGTCGACTCCATCACCTCGAGGCAGTGTCCCGTCGCCCTACGTCGTCGTCACCTCAACGCCGTCGCCTCGCCTCCTCATCTCCTCCTCGTCGGCCGACCTGAGCCACGCCGACCCCTCCCCTTCAACGCTGTGAGCTGCGCTCCCCTCCCCTTCTGCCCCCGACGTACGTTCGCATCTCGCCGGCACCCGTCCGCGCTCACCGCCGCCCCGCTTCGTCCTAGCCGTGCGCTATGCTCGCGCGCCCCGTCCCTGCCGCGCGTGCCATCGCCGCCGCCCGCGCCTCACACCAGCGCGCCCACGATGAGCGCCTCGTGCGCTCCCTGCTGCAGCCCTGCTGCGCACCCACGCGCGCCCGCCCACGGGGGGTCGCGCCGCCACCGCTCGCTGCTCCGGCCGTCTCGTGCTGGCCTCGCCCCGCTGCCTCTGCCCTGCGCGCCGTCGCGCCGTACACCGCCCCCCGCCCGAGTCCGGCGCCCACACACACGCCCGCTAAGGCCCCCTCTGGGTCAATGACCAGTGGGGCCCGCCCCATAAACGAAAAGAAAAAAGATGAAAAATATAAATATGATTAATTAAATAACCTAATTAATTTAGGTTAATTAGCTCAAACCTAATTAATCTGCTAATAAAAACTAACTATTGTTTAGTTAACCTGAGACTATGACGAACGGGTCCCACCTGCTAGGGTTGACCTAGTCAACCTTTGGTCCTGATGACATCATGATGACATCGTAATTACAGTTTCTAATTAATTTAATTCTGTTAATTCTAAAAATGATTAAATCTTTATAAATTAATATAAAATAATCCGTAACTCGGATGGAAATACTTTGTACATGAAAGTTGCTCAAAACGATGAGACGAATCCGGATACGCAGCCCGTTCGTCCGCCACACATCCCTAGCATAGTGAACACGCAACTTTTCCCCTCCGCTTCATCTGTCCGAAAACGCGAAACACCGGGGATACTTTCCCGGATGTTTCCCCCCTTCGCTGGTATCACCTACTACTGCGTTAGGTCGCCCCTAGCATCGCGTATTGCCATGTTATGCTTTGTGTTACTTTGATTGCTCTATCATTTATTGTGTTCCCCCTCCGTTACTTCTTTCCGGTAGACCCCGAGACCGCTGCCGATACCCCCGAGATCGACTACATCGACGACCACCCCCCCTTCTTGCCGGAGCAACCAGGCAAGCCCCCCCTTGATCACCAGATATCGCCTATTCCTTCTCTCTACTGCTTGCATTAGAGTAGTGTAGCATGTTACTGCTTTCGGTTAATCCTATTCTGATGCATAGCCTGTCATTGTTGCTACAGTTGTTACCCTTACCTGCAATCCTAAATGCTTAGTATAGGATGCTAGTGTTCCATCAATGGCCCTACACTCTTGTCCGTCTGCCATGCTATACTACTGGGCCGTGATCACGTCGGGAGGTGATCACGGGCATATATTATATACTTTATACTGTTACATTACTTATGATACTGTTAGGAGATGGGGGCTGAAGGGGCAGGTGGCTCCATCCCGGTAGAGGTGGGCCTGGGTTCCCGACAGCCCCCGACTGTTACTTTGTGGCGGAGCGACAGGGCAGGTTGAGACAACCTAGGCGAGAGGTGGCCCTGGCCCTGGTCGGCGTTCGCGGTTACTTCATAATAACACGCTTAATGAGATCTAGGTATTTGATCTGAGTCTGGCCACTGGCCTATACGCACTAACCAACTACGCGAGAACAGTTATGGGCACTCGGCGTCGTGGTATCAGCCGAAGCCTTCGTGACGTCAGCGACTGAGCGGCGCGCGCCGGATTGGACTGGAACGCCTGCTAGGCTAGGTCTGCTTCCGGCCGCCCACGCAACATGCAGGTGTGCAATGGGCGATGGGCCCAGACCCCTGCGCCATAGGATTTAGACCGGCGTGCTGACCTCTCTGTTGTGCCTAGGTGGGGCTGCGATGTGTTGATCTTCCGAGGCCGGGCATGACCCAGGAAAGTGTGTCCAGCCAAATGGGATCGAGCATGTTGGGTTATGTGGTGCACCCCTACAGGGAAGATTATCTATTCGAATAGCCGTGATCTTCGGTAACAGGACGACTTGGAGTTGTACCTTGACCTTATGACAACTAGAGCCAGATACTTAATAAAACACACCCTTCCAAGTGCCAGATATAACCCGGTGGTCGCTCTCACACAGGGCGACGAGGGGAGGATCGCCGGGTAGGATTATGCTATGCGATGCTACTTGGTGAACTTACCATCTACTCTCTTCTACATGCTGCAAGATGGAGGTGGCCAGAAGCGTAGTCTTCGACAGGATTAGCTATCCCCCTCTTATTCTGGCATTCTGCAGTTCAGTCCACCGATATAGCCCCTTTACACAGATACCCATGCATATGTAGTGTAGATCCTTGCTTGCGAGTACTTTGGATGAGTAATCATGGTTGCTTTTCTCCCCCTTTTCCCCCTTTCCCTTCTACCTGGTTGTCGCAACCAGATGCCGGAGCCCAGGAGCCAGACGCCACCGTCGACGACGTCTCCTACTACACCGGAGGTGCCTACTACTACGTGAAGGCCGCTGACGACGACCAGGAGTAGTTTAGGAGGATCCCAGGCAGGAGGCCTGCGCCTCTTTCGATCTGTATCCCAGTTTATGCTAGCCTTCTTAAGGCAAACTTGTTTAACTTATGTCTGTACTCAGATATTGTTGCTTCCGCTGACTCGTCTATGATCGAGCACTTGTATTCGAGCCCTCGAGGCCCCTGGCTTATATTATGATGCTTGTATGACTTATTTATGTTTTTAGAGTTGTGTTGTGATATCTTCCCGTGAGTCCCTGATCTTGATCGTACACGTTTGCGTGCATGATTAGTGTACGATTTAATCGGGGGTGTCACAAGTTGGTATCAGAGCCGACTGCCTGTAGGAATCCCCCTTCCACACTCCTTGGCCGAAGTCGAGTCTAGACATTACAAAACTTTTACTAACATGGTTGTGCGCCTTACGGGCCCATGTCGCCATTGGGTGGTAGTAGGATCTTTTATTCCTCGACCTTTACTCTAGGACTCTGAACTCTCTCCTATTCAGGTTAAATGATTTTGCTAAAAGGACTAACTATAGGTTCTCGTAAATACTTTCTCTCGGAGAGCCCCTCACTCCAGATGATCACTTGCTGCACCAGAAGATTCCGAAGATACTCTCCGAGGTTTTCCCGAGACCCTTGTGCCCACCGACTTTACAATCCCCTACCACCGATATACCCTTATGTATAACTACCTACAATTGTCGTTCATACCTTCATTCTCAGTTGCTCTTGTTATTACAAGATGCCCTAAATTGCTCTCCGTTGTTCCGAAAATCCTTTAAGCTTACTGCCTTGCAGTTCTTTACCACATGAATACCCCTATTGAAGATTCCCCGCACTTATTGAGTACCCATTCATCCCCAGTTGTTCGTATGCTTCATAAGATACTCTGAAATACTATCCGACCTTCTGAGCATCCTCTTCGAACTATTGCTCTGCAAATACTTGTATGCTTACATTATGGATGCTCCCATATCACTAGCAATATTCATTAGTATCTTTTGACACTATCATTTTGATCCTATTGATTCAAGATGTGTGCGAATGCACACAATCATCAATCGACCCTTCTAAATTATCTTTCCGGCTTAGACGTCATTTTGAACATGAGCTGGTTCTCGACCAAACTATTTGTCGTCGATTGTGCCTCGGGTCTATTCAGTTTATCCATCCTTGATCAGAGCGTCTGCTTCTGATCCTTCATTTTGGAAATCATAATTCCTTTGTTATCTAAGCATCGAATTATTCAGATGTTCTATAATCTGACGCCCTTGCATTATTTCTTCCTCTGATTGAGTACCGATACTCACATCAGCTTCGTTGTGGATCGCCCGATCTATTGTTGGATTTCATCCGACATCGTCCTTCATATTCAATAACCTTGTGAGCCTTTCCACGGGTATATAATGCCTTTGGTAAATTGTATCCTCTGCTTTAACAACCATGCTCTACTTTTGAGTTTGTGTTATTTACTTCTGAAGTTCGTGGTATATGTTCTAAGAAGCCCCGATGGCTTGAACCTATGCCTTCCTTAATATGTGTGAACTCGAAAGTTTTCACGAGTCATACTCTTCTGGTATTTTGCCAGATAAAATTTCAACACTACAATTTCATCGAACGCGAGAAGTAAATGAAAGGATATGCATTGGAGAAGTGGGAGTCGACCTTGAACTTTGTGTTCATACCCATGGACACGATGTAGGTCTTCTCATCGAAGCTTCTTTTAAAATTAGTTATTCCCTTGGTATAAGTCATCTTATATCTGGGATCTGGCCTTTTGCAATCCGACCATGTTCTCCTTTAAATACCATTTCTCGTGCAAGTTTAAGCACTTCTCTTCTGCAGAGCAATACCCCAGTCCAACCTTCACTTTGATCTTCCGTCGAGTATTACACTCTGGTATCTCGAGAATATCATGGAACTGCATAACTTCTTATGGGTTCTTCATCAACTGTTCCGATTCCAATTTTCCTGGGTTCTAGGTTGTCGTCAACCGAGAACACAAAATAGTGAATCGAGTCCGCACTCTGATTCAATAACTCTAAGTAATTTTCGTTGCTTACGAGTTTAATAATCCTTCAAGTCATCCCAAGCCTGATCGGCTTTATCATTATCGTGCTAAATTTTAACTGTGCTACCTGGTCCTTATTTCCGGAGCACAACTTTTGACGACGAGCTAAGCTTACGTCGATTTTCCTCATCATATCATTTTGCCTTGAACAACGAACTTGATTTCGAGTTGTGTCGTACCCATGGCTCCAATAACCTTTCGCTTCATCATTCCTTTGACTTGATGTCGTTGCTAGTTGATTACATCTTCATGAAATCTCTTGATAAATGTGTCGTGATCATCATCAACCTTATGAGCTCTTCCAGGATATCAATCGAATTCATGATGGGAAATACCATCCTTGCCCTCGATGATTTGTGTTATCATCGGCCACTTTATTGCCTTCCTTCCAACACAAACTTGATTGTGTTTTGTGTTATACCTTGAGTGCCTTGCTATCCAGCATTTGTTCTTCTTTACCTTGAAATATTACCACCTTTTATGACAAGATGTCGTGGGAAATTGCACCACCTCTTGAGAACTCTTAATACAAGTGATACTTCTCACCATCATTATTCCTTCTTGGTACCCGTGTTATTTATAACCGGAATGCCGACAAATGAACTATGATGTGTGAATTCAAAACTTCTAGTAACCCTATTGCTTGGAAGTTATGAACGATAGTTTCTTTCATCATGTGTTGATTATTGACTCACCATTCTAACATCGACCGTGCTACTTAGTCCATCTTCTAGGTGCATGTTTCGATCAATGATTCACTCGAGTATGTTCTCCTCGAAACATACTTTGTTATATACTTTGACATGTCCAATATGTTACTTCGTTCACATAATTGTGGAAATCCATCCTTTGGAAATCTCGATGAATTGTCGCTGAGTCCATCAGCCACCTCCTCCTCATCTCCTTGGTTTACTGATGAACTCTTGTTTCAGAACTAGCTTCCATAGTTCATTTCCCGAGAATATTACAATGTCATTCCGTCAATTTGTGTTGTACCTTTCTTCTCAGACATCCTGAGTCTGAGGTATCCTGACACCAATCAGATCTGAATCTCGGTCAGATATGATGGTTGGAACATATATCCAAGAGTTATAATGTTGGTCTTATATGACCCGGTAAGGTGATGTCATGCCTAGCACACCTGATTGGAGGACTATTGTTATAGTTTCCTTTCCAGCAAGGTTATCCATTCTTCCATGAGGAAATTGTAAAACTTATTCTACAAGTTGTTCCTGATGGATCCTTCGTGCATCCAAATTCTGAACCTTAATTGATGACCATGTCAATGCTATCTCGAAGCATGTCTGTGGTACTCCGATTTTCAACAAGAACATTTGAAGCCAATGCTAAATGTTTCTTGCTCAATTATCCAAACACCGTTGTATGGGTAATGTCATGAAATTTCTCTCCCCTTACCTAAAGGGTTTTCTACTTTCTATCATGTCATGGATATCATGCTCTACTTGTCCTTGGATGGATATACCCCTGAAATGTGTGTTTAAACACATTTTCCTTTCCGTTGTTCTGTTTAATCTGATAAACGTATTTTCCTTTCCATTGTTTGGTTTAACCTTTCTGGTGACCTATATGATCTAAGCACTAGTATTCTCCTGCTTATGTAAACACCTCGGTGCACAATTCTGTCAGCAAGACCCTGTTACTATTGTTGATGACATTCCGGTAACCACCGATGGACGAGAACTTTGCCTATTGGTCCGCCTCGTTTCAACGAGCAGGAAAATGGTTCTCTTCGTCCCTCGCCATTGGTACCAACGATGCTGCCAACATAACTGACTGGTTATTATCTGACATGCCTTGCTTACATGATCGTGCAAGACGTCACCCCTCTTCCTACTTTTAACCCACATGGTGGGCCCATAACCCACAGTTGCACATGATCGAAACCTGACTCTCCTGTACACCCCTGTTCCCAAAGTTATTCCTCCCGCATGGACTCGTATGTAATTCAAGAGCCACCTTCCGATGAGATCATCAATTCTGGCATCAGACACAATAATTATTCCGTTGCTTTGAACCCCTTTCACGCCCTGTAACAGGCATCGAATGATTGCCTGCCCATTCGAAACTTCCCAGGATACCTCCTTACTTTGCTCTTGATATTTTCTTAAGTTTCAATTCGAGAGTTACTTTCAGCCACCTTCCCCGATGATATCGACCACATAGTCAACCTTGCAGAGGTCCGTTCTTTTGGAATACCCCCTTACTCTGTCGTAAGTACGATGGAGATCATGAAGAAAGGATGCCGACTTCATCATGATGACTGAAGCAGAGGGATGAAGACATCAACGTAATGGATCGAGCTCTTCGAGAAGAGCAACCAAGACCAAGAAGATGCGTTAGAATTTCACAACCAAACCTTGCCCCCTTTCACTACCTCTTAAAATCTCGGGACGAGATTTCTTGTAGTGGAGGAGAATTGTGACGCCCGGATAATTAGGCTACAGTAATCCCACGTTAATGTCGCCACGTCACCTCGGTTACTATTGCTAATCTCGCGTTAGTTAGAAACCGATTCTAATTCAAATCCAAAATCAAGCAAACAACAAAAGTTTTCAAATATTAAAACTAAATTTTTCAGGTTGTGTCAAATAATGCATAGGTAATTATGATGGAGAACCAAATTTTTATAAAAGGTTTAAATGCACTTAAGTAATTAAAATAGTAGGTAAAACAATTAAATAAATGCATTTTGGATTTTATAAAATACTAAACTATTTTGTTCAGGGATAAAACCTTCTGTGGTAGTAGTTATAATTGTAACTCTATTTTAGGTATGGGTTTCACTTTTCGTAAAACTATAACTATTACATAAGTAAAAGAAAACAGAAAAGAAAATTAAGAAAGGAAAACATTACAAAAAAAAGGAACAAGACAGAAAAACAAAACTAAAAAAAATGAAAAGCAACCCCCACTGGACCAGGCGGCCCAGCTCACACCAGGCCGGCCCACCTGGCCTAGCCGACCGACCCACCCCACTCCCCATAACCCCACTCCCTCCCGAAACCCTAACCGGTCGCCCCACTTTCCCCCACTCCCTCGATCCACCTCTCCCCTCCTCTGCCCCCCGATCGGATCGGGGAACCAAACCAGACAATCGCTCACCGCGCCCCCGACCCCGCCGATGTCGATGCCGCACGCCACCCCGCCGCACCTCGCCGGCGCCCCGATGCCCGCTGCCGTCACCCGACCTCCCACGCCTCTTCCTCGCGGGATCGACCCGCGGCCGCCGCCGGAACCACGTCGACTCCATCACCTCGAGGCCATGCCCCATCGCCCTACGCCGTCGTCACCTCAACGCCGTCGCCTCGCCTCCTCATCTCCTCCTCGTCGGCCGACCTGAGCCACGCCGACCCTTCCCCTTCAACGCTGTGAGCTGCGCTCCCCTCCCCTTCTGCCCCCGACGTTCGTTCGCATCTCGCCGATGCCCGTCCGCACTCACCGCCGCCCCGCATCGTCCTAGCCGTGCGCCATGCTCGCGTGCCCCTCCCTGCCGCGCGTGCCCTCGCCGCCGCCCGCGCCTCACACCAGCGCGCCCGCGATGAGCGCCTCGTGCGCTCGCTGCTCCGGCCGGCTCGTGCTGGCCTTGCCCCGCTGCCTCTGCCCTGCGCGCCGTCGCGCCGTACACCGCCCCCCGCCCGGGTCCGGCGCCCACACACACGCCCGCTAAGGCCCCCTCTGGGTCAATGACCAGTGGGGCCCGCCCCATAAACGAAAAGAAAAAAGATGAAAAATATAAATATGATTAATTAAACAACCTAATTAATTTAGGTTAATTAGCTCAAACCTAATTAATCTGCTAATAAAAACTAACTATTGTTTAGTTAACCTGAGACTATGACGAACGGGTCCCACATGCCAGGGTTGACCTAGTCAACCTTTGGTCCTGATGACATCGTAATTACAGTTTCTAATTAATTTATTTCTGTTAATTCTGAAATGATTAAATCTTTATAAATTAACATAAAATAATCCGTAACTCGGATGGAAATACTTTGTACATGAAAGTTGCTCAGAACGACGAGAAGAATCCGGATGCGCAGCCCGTTCGTCCGCCACACATCTCTAGCATAGCGAACACGCAACTTTTCCCCTCCGGTTCATATGTCCGAAAACGGGAAACACCGGGGACACTTTCCCGGATGTTTCCCCCCTTCGCTGGTATCACCTACTACTGTGTTAGGTTGCCCCTAGCACCGCGTATTGCCATGTTATGCTTTGTGTTACTTTGATTGCTCTATCATTTATTGTGTTCCCCCTCCGTTACTTCTTTCTGGTAGACCCCGAGATCGCTGCCGATACCCCCGAGATCGACTACATCGACGACCACCCCCCCTTCTTGCCGGAGCAACCAGGCAAGCCCCCCCTTGATCACCAGATATCGCCTATTCCTTCTCTCTACTGCTTGCATTAGAGTAGTGTAGCATGTTACTGCTTTCGGTTAATCCTATTCTGATGCATAGCCTGTCATTGTTGCTACAGTTGTTACCCTTACCTGCAATCCTAAATGCTTAGTATAGGATGCTAGTGTTCCATTAGTGGCCCTACACTCTTATCCGTCTGCCATGCTATGCTACTGGTCCGTGATCACTTCGGGAGGTGATCACGGGCATATATTATATACTTTATACTGTTACATTACTTATGATACTGTTCGGAGATGGGGGCTGAAGGGGCAGGTGGCTCCATCCCGGTAGAGGTGGGCTTGGGTTCCCGACGGCCCCTGACTGTTACTTTGTGGCGGAGCGACAGGTCAGGTTGAGACCACCTAGGCGAGAGGTGGGCCTGGCCCTGGTCGGCGTTCGCGGTTACTTCATAATAACATGCTTAACGAGATCTTGGTATTTGATCTGAGTCTGGCCACTGGCCTATACGCACTAACCAACTACGCGGGAACAGTTATGGGCACTCGGCGTCGTGGTATCAGCCGAAGCCTTCGTGACGTCAGCGACTGAGCGGCGCGCGCCGGATTGGACTGGAACGCCTGCTAGGCTAGGTCTGCTTCCGGCCGTCCACGCAACGTGCAGGTGTGCAATGGGCTATGGGCCCAGACCCCTGCGCCAGAGGATTAAACCGGCATGATGACCTCTCTGTTGTGCCTAGGTGGGGCTACGACGTGTTGATCTTCCGAGGCCGGGCATGACCCAGGAAAGTGTGTCCGGCCAAATGGGATCGAGCGTGTTGGGTTATGTGGTGCACCCTTGCAGGGAAGATTATCTATTCGAATAGCCGTGATCTTCGGTAACAGGACGACTTGGAGTTGTACCTTGACATTATGACAACTAGAACCGGATACTTAATAAAACACACCCTTCCAAGTGCCAGATATAACCCGGTGGTCACTCTCACACAGGGCGACGAGGGGAGGATCGCCGGGTAGGATTATGCTATGCGATGCTACTTGGTGAACTTACCATCTACTCTCTTCTACATGCTGCAAGATGGAGGTGGCCAGAAGCGTAGTCTTCGACAGGATTAGCTATCCCCCTCTTATTCTGGCATTCTGCAGTTCAGTCCACCGATATAGCCCCTTTACACAGATACCCATGCATATGTAGTGTAGATCCTTGCTTGCGAGTACTTTGAATGAGTACTCACGGTTGCTTTTCTCCCCCTTTTTCCCCTTTCCCTTCTACCTGGTTGTCGCAACCAAATGCCGGAGCCCAGGAGCCAGACGCCACCGTCAACGACGACTCCTACTACACCGGAGGTGCCTACTACTACGTGGAGGCCGCTGACGACGACCAGGAGTAGTTTAGGAGGATCCCAGGCAGGAGGCCTGCACCTCTTTCGATCTGTATCCCAGTTTATGCTAGCCTTCTTAAGGCAAACTTGTTTAACTTATGTCTGTACTCAGATATTGTTGCTTCCGCTGACTCGTCTATGATCGAGGACTTGTATTCGAGCCCTCGAGGCCCCTGGCTTGTATTATGATGCTTGTATGACTTATTTATGTTTTTAGAGTTGTGTTGTGATATCTTCCCGTGAGTCCCTGATCTTGATCGTACACGTTTGCGTGCATGATTAGTGTACGATTGAATCGGGGGCGTCACACCAATAGATGGTAGAAAAGCAAATTTGTTGAATTTATTGGGGCAGAATTTTTTTATGTAAGCAAGGTCAAAGGTTTCGCTCTTAGTTTCTTGAAGACAAAGAATATTACAATCACTCTCATCAATTTTCTGCCTTAGGGCCAGCCATTTATTTTCAGAATTCACCCTCTAATGTTCCGATTGAGAATATTCCAACTCCTATTTGTGTTATTCATGGAAACTTGTGGAAATCACCAACCAAAAATCAAGCACCAGCACTTGATCTGAATTTACTGCTAACTGATCAAAGTACAGCCACTTGAGCCACAACACATCACATAAAGACCACATCAGCCAACATAAGTGCATCGTAGAAGCTTCATTGAGGGAATACAACACCAAATAGTCATAGTCCACAGCAAGGCAACATTCCAGAATTACACCACTTATAAATATACTCAAAAGATAACATGAGGAGCCAACAAGATTGCCCCTCCATCCAACACTAAGAAACAGGTGTACTGTCATCAGGTAGACTTGGAAGCATTTCCCTCCCCTTTGGCCAAGGGCACCTTGACCAAATCTTCCTCCTGTTTCCTTCTAGGCTTCTTAGCCAGCTTGTCCTCCAACTCCCCCTCAGGAACCTTACAGAAAGAGGAAGTGAGATTTTTAACAACTGATTTTTGTATAGTGGGAGGGACAGCGGGGTAAGCAATTTGAATTTGTGCAGGAACTTCTCCTATACCCAACATTATCTTTCTTAATTCTATCACTCCTCCTTACCTCAGTTTCCACCAGAGGAGTTTTGCCACTTCTCCTCTTTCTGAGGTTGTCAGGCCCAAAAGGTTGCAGTAGAGCCTGTGACTCGGCATCTTGCTGATTGGCAGCAATACCAACATTTTCATTGTCCTTGTCCAGTGCCTGCTGCTTGTCCATAATAGTGGCCTGACAAATAGGAGCATGAGAGGCAGGACATTTATCAGGTATATGGAACAACAAAGTTTTATCCTTGCCCTCAACCTCAGTACAAAGTTCCCACATGACAGATTTTAACATATTCACAGTCCATTCAAACTTATCAGGTGTCATTAGGAGATGAACCATAAAGTTGAACCAACTTACAGGAATGTTTGTGGAGAAAACAGTCTTATTTTCCACAGGTTCCTTGAAGTGTTTCTTCCACAGCTGAAGACCTTCTTCTGACAGAATAGGATCATTAGAACTAGATGCAGCTATTTGAATATATTTAAGACCAAGAAGAGAAGGGTCCCCATTGAAATGCTCATTGATTTGTGTAACCCAGTTACCTTTAAGCCTAGTTTGCAAATCTGCAATGTCAGCCACTGGCTCAAGGGACCCCCTTGTGGTAGTGATGTGAATAGGACTGGAAGATGATGTGCCTGTGTTCAAAGGTACTGGCAGATCAGGTAATTTTTCTTGGTTGGAAACCTCCCTGGCAGCAATAGGCTCAGACTGCCCATCCAAAGGAGTGTTATCATGTGTACTCACTGCAACAATTTCAGGCAAGAAAATCTCTGCAACATTTGCAACATTGCTATTTTGAACTGCAGCCACTTCCTCTGCAGCAAGGACAACCTCCACTGCAACAGCACCATTTGGAGGATCATTTTGCACTGCAACAACATCATCTGGTGGAGCAGCAGCATGATGCACAGGCACTATAGGCTCCTCATCATCAGATTAATAAGCTTGAATGATGTTCTGTAGACCATTGGCAAGCACATTTGCAGGTGCAGGTGGCAGAACAGCAAGAGCTTGTGCCCCAAAATGGAAGTCTCCAATTGCAACATGTGGCACAATGTAATTTGAATTGTCCCCTTCAGAGAAAGACATGTGAGATGACAGACTACTGTTGCTGGCAGCAGGTACCAATTCCTCATCATCAGCCCAGGCCATTTCTTCTTGCTGCACTACATCTAAAAGGTCATCAAGAGCAGCATTGTGATTACCTTGTTGTGGCATTTCCCAATTTCCATCCTATTCCCAGTTGTCCTCAGCATGAATATCATCCTGGTTATTATTCAGAGCCTCATTATGAAAATCAACAGCATCCTCAACATTTTCTCGCAGAGGGTGAGGACCAACATGGTCAGGAGGGATGGGATCCTCATCAGTTGGGCCTCCCCCAAGGAGTTCACTAGCAAGAACCTCAACAGAAGAAGACCAACCATCTTCCTCAAACTCATCGCCTTCAGACCATCTCAAACTTTTGGGAATGATATCAAGACTCATAACTCTAGCCTTTAAAACAATCCGTCCCATGTTCTCATCCTCCTTATCCCAAGAGATCAAACGGCCAAACTTACTGACAGCAGTAGCCAAGTCTTCAGTGTTTCGAAAATCAAAAGGAATCCCAGTCAACAGAAGCCACACAGTCCTATTGAAGTGAACTCTCCTATGATTTCTACCCTCATCATGCTTCACAAAGGAGATAAAAACATCGCCAAATTCATGGGGGCTGTCTAGAACTAGCTTATCTCTGTCTCTGACCCTGGTGAGGCGAACGTAGGCTTCGCCGAATAGACACCTCTGAATATCCCGTAGACCCAACTGCTTATGAACAACAATGAAGTCTTCTAGAACATCTCTAACATTGGGGAATGGCGCCTCGGCCGGTAGAGGATGAATGGAGGCAATCGCCCAATCCTCGTGACGACGAGGCCGATGCGGAAGCACCACCCGAGCAACCCCATTGCGTCTCGCAATCTGCTGAATATCGAAGCCATGAGGAACAAAGGGGCATGGGTCGATTGGAATGTTGGCCATTGGAGCAGACCCGCATGCACGCACGCCGCAAAGGAGCTTGACGTGACTGGAGCAGGGTTTCTGCACTGCAGAGGAGGACGGTGGAGAAGTTGAGGAGGCAAGTGCTATTCGAGACTAAAAATTAGGGAAAGATCCCAAACACAGCTCGCTAAAAGAGGAAACCATCGGAGGGTCACGGGCCGGGCCAATGGACAAGAGGTTAAGTTTACTAGCCATAGACATGTGTTGTCATTTGATGAACATGATCACATCATTAGAGAATGACGTGATGGACAAGACCTATCCGTTAGCTTAGCATGTTGATCATTAAGTTTTATTGCTATTGCTTTCTTCATGACTTATACATGTTCCTCTGACTATGAGATTATGCAACTCCCGAATACCGGAGGAACACCTTGTGTGCTATCAAACGTCACAACGTAACTGGGTGATTATAAAGGTGCTCTACAGGTGTCTCCGAAGGTGTTTGTTGGGTTGGCATAGATCGAGATTAGGATTTGTCACTCCGTGTATCGGAGAGGTATCTCTGGGCCCTCCCGGTAATGCACATCATTATAAGCCTTGCAAGCAATGTGACTAATCAGTTAGTTGCGGGATGATGCATTACGGAACGAGTAAAGAGACTTGCCCGTAACGAGATTGAACTAGGTATGATGATACCGACGGTCGAATCTCGGGCAAGTAACATACCGATGACAAAGGGAATGACGTATGTTGTTATGCGGTTTGACCGATAAAGATCTTTGTAGACTATGTAGGAGCCAATATGAGCATCCAGGTTCCGCTATTGGTTATTGACCGGAGATATGTCTCGGTCATGTCTACATAGTTCTCGAACCCGTAGGGTCCGCATGCTTAACGTTCGTTGACGATTTATATTATGAGTTATGTGATTTGATGACCGAAGTCTGTTCGGAGTCCCTAATGAGATCACGGACATGACGACGAGTCTCGAAATGGCCGAGAGGTAAATATTCATATATTGGAAGGCTATATTCGGACATCAGAATGGTTCCGAGTGATTCGGCTATTTTTTGGAGTACCGGAGAGTTACGGGAATTCGCCGGGGGAAGTAATGAGCCTTATTGGGCTTTAGTGGAGAGAGGGAAGATTGGCCATGAGGTGGCGCGTGCCTCCCCCCTGCCCAAACCGAATTGGACAAGGGGTGGGGCCGCAACCCCCCTTTTCCTTCTCCCTCTCCCTCCTTTCCTTCTTTCCCACTCCGAAAAGGAAAGGGAATCCTACTAGGACTTGGGAGTCCTAGTAGGGCCAGCCTCTCTACTAGGACTTGGGAGTCCTAGGACTCCCTACACTTGGCGCGCCCCTAGGAGGGCCAGCCTCTCTCCTTCCCTGCTTTATATACGTGGGCAGGGGCACACCAAGTCTTCTCTTAGCCATGTGCGGTGCCCCCCTCCACAGTTACACACCTCGGTCATATTGTCATAGTGTTTAGGCGAAGCCCTATGCTAGTAACTTCATCATCACCGTCACCACGCCGTCGTGCTGACGGAACTCTCCCTCATCCTCAACTAGATCAAGAGCTCGAGGGACGTCATCAAGCTGAATATGTGCTGAACGCGGAGGTGTCGTACGTTCGGTGCTTGGATCGGTTGGATTGCGAAGACGTTCGACTATATCAACCGCGTTACTAAACGCTTCCGCTTTCGGTCTACGAGGGTACGTAGACACACTCTCCCCGCTCGTTGCTATGCTTCTCCTATATAGATCTTGCGCGATCGTAGAACTTTTTTGAAATACTACGTTCCCCAATAGTTCCTACTTGCAATTATTATGAGAGAGGAACTATATCTCCACCTCTCTATGTTTCCAGCACGATAAAATTGCAAGAAACTAATTATGCTATGTATTGGCCTTTACTTGATGTGCATGAATTGTTCTTGAATGACATGCCGATGCATAGGAAGAGAGTTAGACTTCGTCAATGCATGATATATGTTGCTTTGTGCTCACTACTAAATGCCAAATCATTGTTAATTAAAATTGGCTTTGATATACCTTGGGATCCGGGTGGATCGATTACTTGGGCACTTTATGCCTAGCTTAATGGCTTTAAAGAAAGCACTGCCAGGGAGACAACCCAGAAGATTTAGAGAGCCATTTATTTCTTTTGAGTGCTTTTATAAAGTTTAAAAACAAAAAAATATAGAGGGGAACCTTAAAACTTCACAAAAAGAGAAGCGATTGAAAGGTGACACATTGGAGAAGTGAGGGTCGACCTTGAACACTTGTGTTCATGCTCATGGAAACAATGTAAATTTTTCATGGAAGTTTCTCACAAATATAATTACCCCCTTGTACAAATCCATTGTACTATAAAAATAATGTGCCAAGATTTGCCTTTAGGATGATTAGATTGCTTGTTGGTATGTGCGGTGTAAAAACAGAAACTTTGGCTGTAGCGCGTGAATTTTAGTTTTTTACTGGATTGTGTAAAGCTTCTAAAACTTTTTGCACTGTATTGATATACAAATTGTTTATTTTGTCCTAATGTCTCAGATTTTTTAGAGTTACAAAAGTACGGTGAATGTTCAGATCTTTACAGACTGTCCTGTTTTCACAGATTGTTGTTATAGTTTCATTATTTGCATATGATTGAAATATTGTTGAGCCCCCTTTGACTTGGGGACATAGAATTGTGATAGAATACAGTGGGTAATGTTTGATTATAATTATATAATAATACTATATTAGTACATGATGGGATTTGACTGCCATATTCACTAACCCCGCCACTAAAAGTTCGGTTAAGTTTTGTGTGGATGAAGTGATCAAAGATCGGGGAGGTCTCGATATGAGGAGATGGAGGAGAGGCAAGAGCTCAAGCTTGGGGATGCCGAAGGCACCCCAAGTAAATATTCAAGGAGACTCAAGCGTCTAAGCTTGGGGATGCCCCAGAAGTCATCCCATCTTTTTTCAACAAGTATCAGTATGTTTTCATCTTCGTTTCGTTCATGTGATATGTGTAAATCTTGGAGCATCTTTTGTGTTTAGTTTTATTTTATATTTTATGCACCATGCTGGTATGAGATAGTACATGGTTGATTTATAGAATGCTCATTGCACTTCACTTATATCTTTTGAGTGTGGCTTTATAGAATGCTTCATGTGCTTCACTTATATCATTTGAAGTTTGGATTGCCTATTTCTCTTCACATAGAAAACCGTTATTTGTAGAATGCTCTTTTGCTTCACTTATATTTATTAGAGCATGGTATTTTGTAGAAAGAATTAAACTCTCATGCTTCACTTATACCTATTTAGAGAGTCAACATGAATTGGTCAATTGCATGGTTAGTCATAAAATCCTACATAAAACTTGTGGATCACTGAATATGAGATGTTTGATTCCTTGCAATAGTTTTGCGATATAGAGATGGAATATGTGAGAGGTACTAGTAAATGGTTGTGGTTAGTAAGAATATTGGTGTTAAGGTTTGTGATTCCCGAAGCATGCACTTATAGTCTCTTGCTATGCTATGATGTTGGAGCATGATTTATTATTGATCGTCTTCCTTATGAGTGGCGGTCGGGGACGAGCGATGGTCTTTTCCTACCAATCCATCCCTCTAGGGGCATGCGTAGTAGTACTTTGCTTCGAGGGCTCATAAACTTTTGCAATAAGTATATAAGTTCTTTATGACTAATGTGAGTCCATGGATTATACGCACTCTTACCTTTCCTCAATTTGCTAGCCTCTACGGTACCGTGCATTGCCCTTTCTCACCTCGAGAGTCGGTGCAAACTTCGCCGGTGCATCAAAACCCCATGATATGATACGCTCTATCGCACATAAGCCTGACTATATCTTCCTCAAAACAGCCACCATACCTACCTATTATGGTCCTTCCATAGCCATTCGGAGATATATTGCCATGCAACTTCCACCGCTTCCATTTTGATGACTTGAGCATTCATTGTTATATTGCTTTGCATGATCGTAAGATAGCTATCATGATATTTCCATGGCTTGTCCATTTTTTGATATCGTTGTAATGCTAGATCATTGCACATCCTAGTACACTGCCAGAGGCATTCATATAGAGTCATACTTTGTTATAGATATCGAGTTGTAATTTTTATTTCTTTTGAGTTATAAGTAAATAGAAGTGTGTTGTTCATCATTTTTCATTATTAGAGCATTGCCCCAGTGAGGAAAGGATGATGGAGACTATGATTCCCCCACAAGTCGGGATGAGACTCCGGACAACGAGAGAGAGAGAAAAAGAGAAAAAAGAGAAAAAAGAAAAATAGAAAAAGAAAAAGAAAAAAAGAAAAGAAAAAGAGAGAAGGGGATGCTAGTTCCACACTTGTGATTCAAAGTAGCACCATGTTTTTCATATGGAGAGTCTCCTATGTTGTCACTTTCATATACTAGTGGGAATTTTTCATTATAGAGTTAGATGCACACCCGTTTAGTTTTCATACTGAGCTTTCATACACTTATAGCTCTTAGTGCATTTGTTGCATGGCAATCCCTACTCCTTGCATTGATATCAATTGATGGGCATCTCCGTAGCCCGTTGGTTAGCCGCATCGATGTGAAACTTTCTTACTTTTTTTGTCTTCTCTATATTTACCCCTATCATCATACTCTATTCCACACATAGTGCTATATCCATGGCTTGCATTCCACTTAAAAAATTCTTTTTTATCATTTACCTACTCGAGGACGAGCAGGAATTAAGCTTGGGGATGCTGATACGTCTCCGTCGTATCTATAATTTTTGATTGTTTCATGCCAATATTATACAACTTTCACATAGTTTTGGCAACATTTTATATGATTTATTGGACTAACCTATTGATCCAGTGCCCAGTGCTAGTTCCTGTTTGTTGCATGTTTTTTGTTTCCCAGAATATCCATATCAAATGAAGTCCAAAAGCGATAAAAATTTACGGAGAATTATTTTGGAATATATGTGATTTTTGGGACTTGGAATCAACGCAAACGGGGGCCCACAGTACCCACAAGACACCAGGGCGCGCCCCAGGGGCCAGGCGCGCCCAAGTGGGTTGTGCTCACCTCGTACGTCGGTTGGATATCTACTTCGGGCGCATGGAAGCTTATATCCAGAAAAAAACCGTGTTAAAATCTCAGTGCAATCGGAGTTACGGATCTCCGGGAATATAAGAAATGGTTTTCGGCTAGAAAACAGGAACGCAAAACAGAAGAGAACAGAGGGATAGATCCAATCTCGGAGGGGCTCGTGCCCCTCCGCCGCCATGGAGGCCATGGACCATAGGGGGAACTCTCCTCCCATCTAGGGGGAGGCCAAGGAAGAAGAAGAAGGAGGGGGGCTCTCTCCCCCTCTCTCCGTGTGGTGCCGGAGTGCCGCCGGGGCAAGGATCGTGATGGCGATCTACATCAACAATCTTGCTACTGTCAACACCAACTTTCTCCCCCTCTATGCAGCAGTGTAACACCTCTTCTCCCTGCTGTAATCTCTACTTAAACATGGTGCTCAACTTCATATATTATTTCCCAATGATCTATGGTTATCCTATGATGTTTGAGTAGATCCGTTTTGTCCTGTGGGTTAATCGTGATCTTGGTTGGTATGATTGTATATTTTATTTATGGTGCTGTCCTATGGTGCCCTCCGTCTTGCGCAAACGGAGGGATCCCCGCTGTAGGGTGTTGCAATATGTTCATGATTCGCTTATTGTCGGTTGCGGGGGTGACAGCAGCCTAAACACGGGTAAGTGAGTTGTTGTGTAGGGAGTAAAGAGGACTTGATACTTAATGCTATGGTTAGGTTTCACGACCTTAATGATCTTTAGTAGTTGCAAATGCTTGCTAGAGTTCCAATCATAAGTGCATATGATCCAAGTACAGAAAGTATGTTAGCTCATGCCTCTCCCTCATATAAAATTGCAATAATGATTACCGGTCTAGTTATGGATTGCCTAGGGACAAATGACTTTCTTGTTGACAAAAGCTATCTACTTTTATTACCTTGAATTTATTCGTAGTTTTATTCTCGCGAAGTACTCCTAGTTTTATTCTTGTTTTAGGTAAAGCAAACGTCAAGTGTGCGTAGAGTTGTATCGGTGGTCTATAGAACTTGAGGGAATTTTTTTTACCTTTAGCTCCTCGTTGGGTTCGGCACTCTTATTTTATCGAAGAAGGCTACAAACGATCTCCTATACTTGTGGTTATCAGTGGCACGTATATTTTTTTTGATGATTCATTCTGCCGCTTTACTGCTTAACCAAAGCATGGCATGGTCTAACGCACACGGTCCGAATAAATATTCCATATGAGATATTGGTTGCCAGTTATTAACAATCTCCTGTTTGTAAGTACATTATATCAAAATTTGTCTCAAATTTGACGAAAAAAATACAATATCACAATCTACTAGTGTCCATATATGACACCACGATATTTTCATGAATTTCAACTAAGTTTTGGATTTACTGAATTTAAAAAAAATCAATATTCTCAATGTTTTGAAATTTCTTTCATGGGGAAACATGCACCGAGGGACACACATATGATTTTGCAATCCATTTTGGTGCACATGTAGCTCAAATTTGATTTTTGCACATTAAATCCCTAGGAAATCAATCAATGTATAAAACGGGTCGTATGATCTCTGTTTTTTTAACTTTAACATGACACTCCTTTGGTCACATGTTCACTGCAGAAAAAGTTTGACATGCCTCAGAGTGGAGGTGGTGGTGTGGGATATGTGTGTGTATGTCATAACCTCACTCCTTGTGGGGACTTTCCGGTTCCCGAGGCAGGTGCCACATCAAAGTTGTGCATTGGTATTCAAACATCACGCAATACCATGCAGGCTGTGGTTGCCCTATAGGAACTCACTCGCGTGCGGCGCTTCCATCTGTGGGCCCGCGATAGGCCGTCCTCCATCACTTTGACCCAACAAGAGAGAGAGGCATATTTGATGAACAAGTAGGATTAATTCTTTTAGGGCTGTGTTAGGGTAGGAGTATATATATATAGTACGTGTCGAAGGGGAGATGGGACCAACATATACTAGGTGTCATACATGAACCTCACTCTATGTGGGGACTTTGCGGGTTTTGAGGCAAATGCCACAACAAAGGTTGTGCATTAGGTATTCAAAACATCACAACCACACACCTCTCCATATATATGTTTTGGCACACATGCAAGCGATGGTGGTTGTCCAGTGGCACTAACTCGCGTGGTTATCGGCGATGCTTCCATCTGTCGGCCCGCTTGGTCCATCACTTTCACCGACAACGAGAGAGGTTAATGATTTTGACTTAGGAGGGGATTAATTTTTTTGCTTGTCTCGCGATATAGGTGAGATTACATATATAATAGCGCATGTGTACACATGAATCCATCCCACTGGATCGAAGGGGGGGGGGGCGAGCACACGACACGTCATGAAACTCTTCCTCTGTGTGGGGACCTGTGCGATTTTGAACGCATGCACCACATCAATGTTGTGCATTAGGTATTAATTCAACACATATGCATGCATCACGCACCTCCGTAAATATGTTTGGGACACATGCATGCAATGGTTATCTTTGCACACTCTCACTCGCTTGGTTATATATGGGCGGCATGAAGGAAATATGCCCTAGAGGCAATAATAAAGTTATTATTTATTTCCTTATATCATGATAAATGTTTATTATTCATGCTAGAATTGTATTAACCGGAAACATAATACTTGTGTGAATACATAAACAAACAGAGTGTCACTAGTATGCCTCTACTTGACTAGCTCGTTGATCAAAGATGGTTATGTTTCCTAGCCATAGACATGAGTTGTCATTTGATTAACGGGATCACATCATTAGGAGAATGATGTGATTAACTTGACCCATTCCGTTAGCTTAGCACACGATCGTTTAGTATTCTGCTATTGCTTTCTTCATGACTTATACATGTTCCTATGACTATGAGATTATGCAATTCCCGTTTACCGGAGGAACACTTTGTGTGCTACCAAACGTCACAACGTAACTGGGTGATTATAAAGGTGCTCTACAGGTGTCTCCGAAGGTACTTGTTGGGTTGGCGTATTTCGAGATTAGGATTTGTCACTCCGATTGTCGGAGAGGTATCTCTGGGCCCACTCGGTAATGCACATCACTTAAGCCTTGCAAGCACTGCAAATAATGAGTTAGTTGTGGGATGATGTATTACGGAACGAGTAAAGAGACTTGCCGGTAACGAGATTGAACTAGGTATTGAGATACCGACGATCGAATGTCGGGCAAGTAACATACCGATAACAAAGGGAACAACGTATGTTGTTATGCTGTTTGACCGATAAAGATCTTCGTAGAATATGTGGGAGCCAATATGAGCATCCAGGTTCCGCTATTGGTTATTGACCGGAGACGTGTCTCGGTCATGTCTACATAGTTCTCGAACCCGTAGGGTCCGCACGCTTAAAGTTTCGATGACAGTTATATTATGAGTTTATATGTTTTGATGTACCGAAGGTAGTTCGGAGTCCCGGATGTGATCACGGACATGACGAGGAGTCTCGAAATGGTCGAGACATGAAGATTGATATATTGGACGACTATATTCGGACACCGGAATGGTTCCAGGGGTTATCGGATATATACCGAAGTACCGGGAGGTTACCGGAACCCCCCGGGGGTTTAATGGGCCTTAGTGGAGAAGAGGAGAGGCGGCTAGGGCAGGCCGCGCACCCCCTCCCCCTCTAGTCCGAATTGGACAAGGAGGGGGGGGGGCGGCACCCCCCTTTCCTTCCTCTCTCTCTCCTCTTTCCCCCTTCTCCTAATCCAACAAGGAAGGGAGGGAGTCCTACTCCCGGTGGGAGTAGGACTCCTCCTGGCGCGCCCCTCTCCTGGCGCGCCCCTCTCCTGGCCGGCCGCCTCTCCTCCCTTGCTCCTTTATATACGGGGGCAGGGGGCACCCCAAAGACACAACAATTGATCATTGATCTTTTAGCCGTGTGCGGTGCCCCCCTCCACCATAGTCCACCTCGATAATATCGTAGCGGTGCTTAGGCGAAGCCCTGCATCGGTAGAACATCATCATCGTCACCACGCCGTCGTGCTGACGAAACTCTCCCTCAACACTCGGCTGGATCGGAGTTCGAGGGACCTCATCGGGCTGATCGTGTGCTGAACTCGGAGGTGCCGTGCGTTCGGTACTTGATCGGTCGGATCGTGAAGACGTACGACTACATCAACCGCGTTGTGCTAACTCTTCCGCTTTCGGTCTACGAGGGTACGTGGACAACACTCTCCCCTCTCGTTGCTATGCATCACCATGATCTTGCGTGTGCGTAGGATTTTTTTTGAAATTACTACGTTCCCCAACACGGCAAGCCTATATATATTTGTGGGCCCGCATGGACGTCCATCATTTCGACCGACGACGAGAAAGGTTACCAGGATGGATTCTTCTTCTTTGGTTCGTGTGAGTGTATAGTAGCAGGTCTATCATTCTAGGCCTAATTAAGTTTGAGCGCATGCATGCTACGCATCGTGAACCCTCGATCAGTGTGGGTATTTTATGGTTCCAAAGCATGGTGCCACATCAAATTTGCGCATTGCATATTCAAACACCACACACACACCACTTCCATACATAATTTGGCCACATGAACAAAGTGGGTTTTGTCTCCAGACAGTACTCCCTCGCGAGTTTATCGGCGACAAGCTAGCCCATTTTGCGGGGCCATGTGGACGTCCATCACTTTGACCAACAACGACCGAGAGAGGTTGTACGATAAAGTTGGATTCTGTTTGGTCCGTGTTACAGTACGTCTTGGTGAGATGCCCTCCCCCGACACGTGTGTGTGTGTGTGGGGGGGGGGGGTACTTGATACGTCTCCAACGTATCTATAATTTTTGATTGTTCCATGCTGTTATATTATCAATCTAGGATGTTTTATAATCATTTTATAGTCATTTATATCATTTTTTGGTACTAACCTATTGACATAGTTCCAAGTGCCAGTTGCTGTTTTTTCCATGTTTTTTACATCGCAGGAAATCAATATCAGACAGAGTCCAAATTCCATGAAACTCCACGGTGATTTATTATGGACCAGATGGAAGATGTTTGGCCCTGGTTGCACCTGGGGGAGTCTCAAGGAGGGGACAACCCACCAGGGTGCGCCAGGAGGCCCAGGCACGCCCTGGTGGGTTGTGCCCACCTCGGGTGCTCCCCGGACCGCCTCTTGCTCTATAAATACCACAATATTCCAGAAACCCTAGAAGCATCGACGAAATATTCATCCAGCCGCCGCAGAGTCCAGAACCACCAGATCCAATCTAGACACCATCTCAGATGGGGTTCACCACCTCCATTGGTGCCTCTCCGATGATGCATGAGTAGTTCTTTGTAGACCTTCGGGTCCGTAGTTAGTAGCTAGATGGCTTTCTCTCTCTCGCTGAATTCTCAATATAATGGTCTCTTGGAGATCCATATGATGTAACTCTTTTGCGGTGTGTTTGTTGGGATCGATGAACTTTGAGTTTATGATCAGATCTATCTTTTTATATTGTAACGCCCCGAGACCGACGCTCCGATTGCCTTCCTTGTTTTGCAAGTCAGCTGTGTTTTATTTGTGTGTTGCATTCATCATCGCATCATTTGCATTGCATCGGCACTCCGTTGCCGTCATGTTTTTCAAACTTGCATCCGCTAGTAGTTGCCGCGTCCCCCCCTTGCTTTCGTTGACCGTTTAGAGACTAACCTCACTTGCAACGTTGCTCCTCGTTTTCTCTCTTGTCTTCTCTGCGGCCTTTTGTCAGACACTTTGTCTTTGTCGACCCCTCTCAGACCACCCCTCGCGTGTGTGTCCGAAAAATTGTCCCGAACCCGACCCGGGTTGTTGTCACCGTTGGATTTGGATCATCCCCAAACATCTCTAAAACATCACCGTTTCTTATATAGACTCTCCCTACCTATTTATTCTGGATCGTCCGTTTGCGATCGGACGGACCGAGTTAATCCCTACCCTAATCCCCTACCTATTTAAATAGACCAACCCTAAATTCTAGGGGATTTGTCCCTGCCGCCGCCGCCGCACTCATCTCCCACATCGGGATCCCCTCGCCCGATCTCTTTGGATCCCCTCGCCCAGCCAACCACCGAGCGCCAGCCTCCTCGGATCCGAGGCCTCCCCAAGCCACTGCCTTGCCTCCACTCTGTCAGCACGCGCCACCAGAGCCCCGAGCTGCCGCAGCTCCAAGCGCCTCGCCTCTGCACCCGCCCCGATGGCCTCCTCTACCCCGGTCTCTTCTCCCATGGATCCCTCCTTCTCCTCGCGTCGAGCACCAGCGCTCCAGGGCCGGCCTTCTGCTGTTCGTCCTCGTCGGTTCTTGCAACACTAGTGCTGCCGGTAGCCGCGCCGCCCGATCCTACTCACCGACGACAACTCCAATAGGTCTCCGCCATGGATGCCAGGAGCGCCCGTGCGCCGCATGCCCGAACCCCTGCCTTGCTCCGCCTCGCATGGCCGGTGACCGGCAGATGAGCACCGCCGCCCCTCTTCCTTCCCTTCCAACTCTGGTTCTTCCCCCTCTCCCTCACCCCGCCTTTCTCTTTCTCGCAAGTGGAGGCCATGGCCGCCGCCGCCGTTCTGACTACCCCGCAGGAGCTCCCTGCCGCCGGATCGGGTCGCCTCCGCCCGGTTTCCCTCGCGCCACGTCCGCCACCAGCAGGTCGCCGCACCTCTTCTCCGCCCCCTCCTTCCTATCTCTCTCTCTCACCGGACTCCCTCTGTCTCCTCTGTAACAGAGCCGTCGCCTGAGAGGCTCCTCGTCCGCCGCGTCCAAGCTCCTCCGCCCGTGCTGCCGTTCGCTCCAGATCCGGCCCCTCCGTCGGATTCCGTCGCCCCAGTCCCGTTCCGGCCGGTCCCCGCCGAGGCCGCCTCGCCGGAGCCCCTGCATCGCGCTGCCGCTCCCCTGCTTTACCTGCTGCTGCCGCCTCTGTTCTTCAGAAATGAGCATCAGCTTGCTCGCCTCGCCTCGCTTTGACTGCGCCTGGGTCGCGTCGTCGCCGCGTGGCCCAGCAGCCTCAAGGCCCAGAGCCTCGCCTCAGCCTCTCCACCAAACCGGGCCGAAGCCCATGAGTGAGCAGCACCCGTCCCTCTCCTGTGCACCGCTGGCCTAGTCAGTTTCGGCCCATGTGATGTTTTTTCCAGGATCTGCGAATTTAGCTATTACCCAAGGATTTACTGTTTTGCAGAAACCCCCCTGTACTTCATGCATATAATAACTTCACAATCGTGCATCGGATTAAAATGATTTAAACATGTAAAATGCTTAGAATCTTGTGTAGTTTACACTTTCACCCATGTTAAAATTGTTTAAAATGCTGTTTGATTAAATTTGCTCAAATAATATGTTAAAATGATTTATTTCATAACTAAATAACCGTAACTCGGATTTTAATAAACTTTATATGAAAGTGGGGTAGAAAAATGCATAGATTAACTTTAATAAACTTCATTTTGCTGTTTAACAACATTAAAATTGTGTTTATGGTAGAACAGTACCAATTCCAAAATATGCATATGAGGATTTTCCGGAATTGTTATTTGTTGTTCCGGCCTCATTTAAACTTGCCTAAACAGATAGTTTATTTATGCTTCACATATTGCCATGTTTAACAACATTTAATATTGTTGGGTACATAACCGAGAGAGAACTAAATGAGTCATGTGGTGTTTCGTCAATATGCAACTCGTTGCATATTGAGCTCCACTTAACTTGTAGTATTGTTTGTTGCACTTTGCCATGCCATGCGTATTTAAACCGGACATGCATCATACTTGTTTGTGCATCATGCCATGTGTATGTGGTGGTTGTTTACTATGTTGTTTGTTTCTTTCCGGTTTGCTTCTCCCGTTACCTTCGGTTTCGTTCCGGAGTTGTGAGGTTTCGTTCGACTACGTCCACTTGTCTTCTTCATGGACTCGTTCTTCTTCCTTGCGGGATCTCAGGCAAGATGGCCACCCCTCGAAATCACTTCTATCTTGGCTTTGCTAGTTGTTCGCTCTATTTCCATGCTGCGCTACCTACCACTTGCTTATCAAGCCTCCCAAATTGCCATGAACATCTAACCTTTGTCACCCTTCCTAGCAAACCGTTGTTTGGCTATGTTACCGCTTTTGCTCAGCCCCTCTTATAGCGTTGTTAGTTGCAGGTGAAGATGAAGATTGCTCCATGTTGGATTATGTTTATGTTGGGATAGCATCTATATACTTGGTAAAGGGTGGAAGGCTCGGCCTTATGCCTGGTGTTTTGTTCCACTCTTGCCGCCCTAGTTTCCGTCTTACCGGTGTTATGTTCCTTGATTTTTGCGTTCCTTGCGCGGTTGGGTGATTTATGGGACCCCCTTGACAGTTCGCTTTGAATAAAACTCCTCCAGCAAGGCCCAACCTTGGTTTTACCATTTGCCTACCTAAGCCTTTTCCCCTTGGGTTCTGCAGACTCAAGGGTCATCTTTATTTACCCCCCCGGGCCAGTTCTCCTTCGAGTGCTGGTCCAAACCGAGCGATGTCCGGCGCCCCCTGGGCAACCAGGGTCTATGCCAACCCGACGTCTGGCTCATCCGGTGTGCCCTGAGAATGAGATATGTGCAGCTCCTATAGGGATTTGTCGGCACAGCGGGCGGCTTTGCTGGTCTTGTTTTACCATTGTCGAAATGTCTTGTAACCGGGATTCCGAGACTGATCGGGTCTTCCCGGGAGAAGGAATATCCTTCGTTGACCGTGAGAGCTTATAATGGGCTAAGTTGGGACACCCCTGCAGGGTATTATCTTTCGAAAGCCGTGCCCGCGGTTATGTGGCAGATGGGAATTTGTTAATATCCGGTTGTAGAGAACTTGACACTTAACCTTAATTAAAACGCATCAACCGTGTGTGTAGCCGTGATGGTCTCTTCTCGGCGGAGTCCGGGAAGTGAACACGGGCTCTAGGTTATGTTTGACGTAAGTAGGAGTTCAGGATCACTTCTTGATCATTGCTAGCTTCACGACCGTTCCGTTGCTTCTCTTCTCGCTCTTATTTGCGTATGTTAGCCACCATATATGCTTAGTGCCTGCTGCAGCTCCACCTCATTACACCATCCTTTCCTATAAGCTTAGATAGTCTTGATCTCGCGGGTGTGAGATTGCTGAGTCCTCGTGACTCACAGATACTTCCAAACAGTTGCAGGTGCCGATGATACCAGTGCAGATGACGCAACCGAGCTCAAGTGGGAGCTCGATGAAGATCTTGTTTGTTGTGTTGTTTCTTTTCTTGTTGATCAGCAGTGGTGCCCAGTTGGGACGATCGGGGATCTAGCAGTTGGGTTGTCTTCTTTTATTTTGGTTCCGTAGTCGGACCTATGTGTGTATCTCTGAATGATGTATGTTTTATTTATGTATTGTGTGAAGTGGCGATTGTAAGCCAACTCTTTATCCCATTCTTGTTCATTACATGGGATTGTGTGAAGATGACCCTTCTAGCGACTAAACCACAATGCGGTTATGCCTCTAAGTCGTGCCTCGACACGTGGGAGATATAGGCGCATTGTGGGCATTACATATATCCATGAAAGTTATTTGAGTTTCTTTGATCTCTTATATGCATGATTGCTTGTAGCCTCGTATATCTTCTCTGATATTTGGGTTTTGTTTGGCCAACTTGATCTATTTATCTTGCAATGGGAAGAGGTGCTCGGTAATGGGTTCGATCTTACGGTGCTTGATCCCAGTGACAGAAAGGGAACCGACACGTATGTATCATTGCTACTAAGGATAAAACAATGGGGTCTATCTCTACATAGATAGATCTTGTCTACATCATGTCATCGTTCTTATTGCATTACTCCGTTTTTCCATGAACTTAATACACTAGATGCATGCTGGATAGCGGTCGATGTGTGGAGTAATAGTAGTAGATGCAGGCAGGAGTCGGTCTACTAATCTTGGACGTGATGCCTATATAACGATCATTTCCTGGATATCGTCATAATTATTTGAAGTTCTATCAATTGCCCAATAGTAATTTGTTTACCCACCGTTTGCTATTTTTCTCGAGAGAAGCCACTAGTGAAACCTACGGCCCCCGGGTCTTATTTCTCATATATTTGCTTTGCGATCTATTTTATTTGCACTTTTTATTCAGATCTATTAAACCAAAAATACTTTGCTGCACTTTATTTTATTTGCGATCTATTTATTCAATCTATTACAACTTTCTCCCGTCAACACGCAATTTCTGGCGCCGTACCCCGAAAGGGATTGACAACCCCTTTAACATGTCGGGTTGCGAGGTGTTGTTATTTGTGTGCAGGGGTTGTTTATGTTGTGTTGCTTGGTTCTCCTACTGGTTTGATAACCTTGGTTTCATTTCTGCGGGAAATACCTACTGTCAATGTGCTGCATAATCCCTTCCTCTTTGGGGAAATACCGATGTAGCTTCAAGCGACATCAAAAGGAATTTCTGGCGTCGTTGCCGGGGAGGATCTTCAACATATACCAGGTTCCTAATCAAAAATCTCATCTCCTTGCAATTTACATTATTTGCCATTTGCCTCTCGTTTTCCTCTCCCCCACTTCACAAAAATTTGCCGTTTTATTCGCCTCTCTTTTTCCGTTCGCTATTTTCTTGCCGGATCTGTTTTTGAGTGCAATCTTGTTGTCTGGTCATCATGACTCAAGAGAACACCAAATTATGTGATTTCTCAAATACCAACAACAATAATTTTATTGGCACTCCACTTGCTCCTCCCGCCGCTAGTGCGGAGACTTGTGATATTAATACTGCTTTGCTGAATCTTGTTATGAAAGATCAATTTTCTGGTACTCCTAATGAGGATGCCGCGTACCATCTTAATACCTTCGTGGAATTATGTGATATGCAAAAGAAAAAAGATGTGGACAATGATGTGGTTAAGATGAAATTATTTCCGTTTTCTTTGCGTGATTCTGCAAAAATTTGGTTCTCTTCTTTGCCTCGCAATAGTATCGATTCTTGGAATAAGTGCAAAGATGCTTTTATCACTAAGTATTTTCCTCCCGCAAAAATTATTTCCCTTAGAATCCAGATCATGAATTTCAAGCAACTTGAACATGAGCATGTTGCACACTCTTGGGAAAGGATGAAAATGATGCTAAGGAATTGCCCAACTCATGGGTTAAATCTTTGGATGATCATACAATTTTTTTATGCGGGATTGAATTTTGTTTCTCGTAATCTTTTAGATTCCGCCGCAGGTGTTACTTTTATGGAAATTACTTTGGGTGAATCCACCAAATTGCTTGATAATATCATGGCAAATTATTCACAATGGCATTCCGAAAGGGCTCCTACTAGTAAAAAAGTTAATTCGGTTAAAGAAATTTCTTCTTTGAGTGAAAAAGTTGATGCTCTCATGAAATTGATTGCTAGTAAAAGTGCTCCTATTGGTTTTAATGATATGTCTTTGTCTACTTTGATTGAGAAAAATAGTGATGCCATAGATGTGAATTTTATCTCTCGAAATAATTTCAACAACAATGCTTATAGAGGTAATTTTAATCCTAGGTCTTTTCCTAGTAATTCCTCTAATAATTATGGTAATTCCTATGGAAATCAATCTTATAATAATAATTGGAACACCTCTGATCTTTAGAATAATATTAAAGAATTTATCAACTCACAAAAAGTTTTCAACACTTCCATAGAAGAAAAGTTGAATAAGATTGATGATTTGTCTAGAAGTGTTGATAGAATTGCTCATGATGTGGAAAATCTCAAGATGAAATTTTTTGTGCCTAAAGTAGATGAATCAATTAAAGCTCTTTATGTTTCTATGGATGAAAGTAAGAAAAGAACCGCGATGCTTAGAGCTAAAAGAGAATTTTTAGAAAAAGCGTTTTCTAGCGATTTCTTTCGTAAAAGTGATGAAGATCTTAAAATGATTGCTGTTTCTTCTATTGATTCTTTGTTTAGTAAAGTTAAGATTGATGAAAAAGGGACTGGAGAAGAGTCAACTTTAGGTAGAAGGTGTCCCAATATTTCGGAGGGAGAAAATCTTGTTGAGAAAATTGATGAAAGTGGGTTTGGAGAGGTCAAAACTTTAGCTAGTGATGTGCCCACTCTTTTGGATTACAAAGACTTTAATTATGATAGTTGCTCTTTGATTGATTGTATTTCTTTGTTGCAATCCATGATAAATTCACCCCATGCTTATGAACAAAATAAAGTTTTTACTAAACATATTGTTGATGCCATAATGAAAGCTCTTGAAGAAAAAATGGAATTAGAAGTTTCAATTCCTAGAAAATATGATGAATGGGAACCTACTATCAAAGTCAAGATTAAAAATTATGAGTGTTTTTCTTTGTGTGACTTGGGTGCTAGTGTTTCTACAATTCCGAAATCTTTATGTGATGTGCTTGGTCTTACTAATCTTGAAGAATGTTCTTTGAATTTGCACTTGGCGGATTCTACTATTAAAAAGCCTATGGGAAGAACTAATGATGTTCTTATTCTGGCAAATAGGAATTATGTGCCCATAGATTTTATTGTTCTTGATATTGATTGCAATCCGTCTTGTCCAATTATTCTTCGTAGACCGTTTTTACGCACTATCGGTGCCGTGATTGATATGAAAGAAGGCAATATTAAGTTCCAATTTCCTTTGAGGAAGGGTATGAAACACTTTCCTAGAACAAGAATTAGGCCACCATATGAATCAATCATGAGGGCATCTTATGGATCTGGAACCAAAGATGACAAAACTTAGATCCTTGCTTTATGCCTAGCTAAGGGCGTAAACTATAGCGCTTGTTGGGAGGCAACCCAATGAAAAAAATATATTTTTGCTGTTCTCTTTCTTTTCTTGAGTGTTAGCACAATTATTCTACTGTTATGATTGTGTTTTTTGTGTTTTAGTTAGTGTTTGTGCCAAGTAGAACCAATAGGATCTTCTTGGGTGATAGTTGTTTGATCTTGCTGAAAAAGACAGAAACTTTATGCTCACGAAAATAATTGTTAAAATTCACTAGAACGTGATAAAATGCCAATTATTTTTGCCAAAGATTAATATACAAATTACCCAGGTTGTCCTAGTTTTTCAGAATTTTTGGAGTTCCAGAGGTATTCGAACAAATCAGATTTCTACAGACTGTTCTGTTTTGACAGATTCTGTTTTCTTTGTGTTGTGTGCTTATTTTGATGGCTTTATGGTTTTCTTTGATTAGTTTTGAAAAGTTGGAATACAGTAGATATAATACAAAAACAAAATAAGAATTGGTTTGATACAACACTTATAGTAGTGATTTATTTTTCTTACACTAACGTATCTCACGAAGTTTTTTTTTTGAGTTTTGTGTGATTGAAGTTTTCAAGTTTTCGGTTATCTTACGATGGATGAAGGAAGGATGGAAGATCCTAAGCTTGGGGATGCCCCGACATCCCAAGCTATTATCCAAAAATGAGCAACCAACTAAGCTTGGGGATGCCCCCGAGTGGCATCCCCGCTTTCTTCCAACAACTATCGGTATTTTACTTGAAACTATATTTTTATTCGTCACATGATATGTGTTTTTCTTGGAGCGTCTTGTATGATATGAGTCTTTGCTTGTTTTATTTTGTGTTTTAAGTCATCAATCCTTGTTGTACATACCTATTTGTGAGAGCCAAAATTATGTCATGACTTGTTAGAATTGCTCTCTATGCTTCACTTAAATTTTTATGAGCAATGGACTTGCTCTAGTGCTTCACTTATATCTTTTTGAGCACGGTGTGCTTAGTATTTTTGAAGAAATGCTCTCTTGCTTCACTTAGATTTATTTGAGTGTTAGTAAAATTTTAAAGAAATTCTCTCTTGCTTCACTTAAATTATTTTTAGAGAAAGAAGAAACATTATGCTCATGATCTTGACTTATATTTGTTTGAGCTTATGAAAAGCAACACATGAAAATTTGTATCAAAGTGATAGATATCCAAGAAGGATATAATAAAAACTTTCATGAAGATCATTGGACAAAATAAACTTGATTCTTAGTGATAGTTTTGAGATATGATGATGTGATATGTGAGTTATGTTGATGAGTAATTATGCTTTAGTAGGAATATTTGTGCTAAGGTTCGTGATTCCCTGTGCAAGTACGAAAGTCAATAGTACTGCAATGAAGTTATATCCTACTTGTGGTGCATTATTCAGTGTTATTTATGCTTAATGCTTGCTTATGAGATTATCAGTTTCTTGGTTGGTCGCTTCCCAATCTTTTGCTAGCCTTCACTTTGCACCAAGTATGATCTCTACTTGTGCATCCAAAAACCTTTAAAACAGTTTTGCCACATGAGTCCACTATATCTACCTATATGCGGTATTCTTTTGCCGTTCTAAGCAAATTTGCGTGTGCCATCTCTAATTTTCAAAATAAACTTCTCTTTTGTGTATTTGTTTCGCTCACGGAACGGTAACGGGTGGCTAATATTTTCCATGCTGGATGTGTTATTCTCACGATGAGTGTTTATTCACTTGTCATTGCACGAGAGAAGGCAAAGGTCTTAGGGATGCCCAGCCCCGAAATGCAAAAATGAATTTACTTTATGTTGTCAAATAATAAATTCCTTGGTGTTGGTATGGAGGGCACCCTTGGATACGACGAGCCATGGAAAGTGAAAGTATGGTTGAAAAAGGAATAAACTTTATTTTCTGTTTGGGAACCGCCTATGGCATATCTAGCATGGAAAGTGTTGGGAACTCTAAGTCGTTTTCATTGGTGGGATGGATACACCTCCCAAAATGTTTTTATCTCTAAGTTTTTTGCTTTGAGCTCTGGCACCTCTACAAATCCCTACTTCCCTCTGCGAAGGGCCTTTCTTTTACTTATGCAATTTTTATTTTGAATTGGGGTCTCCATCTTCTCTCATAAAAAGCACCAACTAGGAGGCAATATGATCGTACTTAAGTATTGGGTGTAGCTAATATTCGAGTGTGCTTCATGAATGGATCAATGTTTGAGCATGATGGGCCAGGGATAACTTACTTTAGCATTGATATTTTGAAAGACTTGGTTGCTTGTTCATATGCTTGAGTATCTAAACTAGACTATTGCTTTGAATCACATGAAAGTCCAATTGTCCATGCTATAAAGAAAAGAAATATGATATGACATGATATGCAACATTCCACATCAAAATTTTTGTTTTTATCACTTACCTACTTGAGGACGAGTAGGAGTTAAGCTTGGGGATGCTGATACGTCTCCAACGTATCTATAATTTTTGATTGTTCCATGCTGTTATATTATCAAGCTTGGATGTTTTATAATCATTTTATAGTCATTTTATATCATTTTTGGTACTAACCTATTTACATAGTGCCAAGTGCCAGTTGCTGTTTTTCCATTTTTTTACATCGCAGGAAATCAATATCAGACGGAGTCCAAATGCCACGAAACTCCATGATGATTTTTATGGACCAGATGGAAGATGTTGGGCCTTGGTTGCACCTGGGGGGTGTCCCGAGGAGGGGACAACCCACCAGGGCGCGCCAGGAGGCCCAAGCGTGCCCTGGTGGGTTGTGCCCACCTCGGGTGCCCCCCGGACCGCCTCTTTACTCTATCAATACCACAATATTCCAGAAACCCTAGAAGCGTTGACAAAATATTCATCCAGCCGTCGCAGAATCTAGAACCACCAGATCCAATCTAGACACCATCTCGGATGGGGTTCACCACCTCCATTCGTGCCTCTCCGATGATGCGTGAGTAGTTCTTTGTAGACCTTCGGGTCCGTAGTTAGTAACTAGATGGCTTTCTCTCTCTCGCTAAATTCTCAATACAATGGTCTCTTGGAGATCCATATGATGTAACTCTTTTGCGGTGTGTTTGTTGGGATCGATGAACTTTGAGCTTATGATCAGATCTATCTTTTTATATCCATGAAAGTTATTTGAGTTTCTTTGATCTCTTATATGCATGATTGCTTGTAGCCTCGTAATTCTTCTCCGATATTTGGGTTTTGTTTGGCCAACTTGATCTATTTATCTTGCAATGGGAAGAGGTGCCCGGTAGTTGGTGACAGAAAGGGAACCAACACTTATGTATCGTTGCTACTAAGGATAAAACGATGGGGTCTATCTCTACATAGATAGATCTTGTCTACATCATGTCATCGTTCTTATTGCATTACTCCGTTTTTCCGTGAACTTAATACACTAGATGCATGCTGGATAGCGGTCGATGTGTGGAGTAATAGTAGTAGATGCAGGCAGGAGTCGGTCTACTAATCTTGGACGTGATGCCTATATAATGATCATTGCCTGGATATCGTCATAATTATTTGAAGTTCTATCAATTGCCCAACAGTAATTTGTTTACCCACCGTTTGCTATTTTTCTCGAGAGAAGCCACTAGTGAAACCTACAACCCCGGGTCTTATTTCTCATATATTTGCTTTACGATCTATTTTATTTGCACTTTTTATTCAGATCTATTAAACCAAAAATACTTTGCTGCACTTTATTTTATTTACGATCTATTTATTCAATCTATTACAACTTTCTCCCGTCAACACGCAATTTCTGGCGCCGTACCCCGAAAGGGATTGACAACCCCTTTAACACGTTGGGTTGCGAGGTGTTGTTATTTATGTGCAAGGGCTGTTTACGTTGTGTTGCTTGGTTCTCCTACTGGTTCGATAACCTTGGTTTCATTTCTGAGGGAAATACCTACCGCCGCTGTGCTGCATCATGCCTTCCTCTTCGGGGAAATGCCGACGTAGCTTCAAGCGACATTAGTACTTCGCACTACCCACAGCCTCCGTGGGGTCGGGGAAGTATGGTTATTTTGGGAGGCACACGTGCCACATCAAAGTTGTGAATGGTATAGTTAAATATGACACCACACCCTTTTCATACATATAGTATAGGGCCACCCGCATGTGGTTCGTTTGTGGTCCCACCCATCTCCCGCCACAAGCACACATTTGTGGGTCGGGACATGGTCCCTTTGTCTGGAAGCGAAAGGGGAAGTTTGACCATATATATGATGGACTCCTATAGGTTTTGTGTTACAGTAGGGTGAGATTTCAAACCTAACTATCTGGGGGCATGCATTCGTAGCTAGGATTCCCTTACCGACGATTTGAAGTGGGATTTGTAGTGGGTGGCTGACTAGCAATATTGTGCGCTTTGTGCGACAGGTGCCACATCAAAGTTGTGCATTGGGTATTCAAACATCAAAACCCCATCACGGGGCCTTAGATCTGGAGCAGACCAAGTCGTCCCAGGATGGGAAGCTCAACCCCATCACGGGGCTACCGATTCCGCGGCGTTGGAGCCGCACACAGATTCTACTGCGTATGATATCCGCATCAGCGGAACCCCAGATTCATCCCCGGCGACAGGTTCCGAACCCTGCGAGTCTGCAGATGCCGAACTCGATTGGTTATCGATCTTCAAGTTCAGCGCCGCAGACGTCTTCCAACACTCGCCCATGGGCGATGTACTAAACTCACTAAAAAACCTATCTCTGGCAGGCGACTCTCCACCGAACTATGTTCGACTCAAACTTACGGCTGATGATGGAGAATTTTGCTTCCCACCCGCCCCCACTTCATAGCCACTGTCGAAGACCCAATCAACACGCTTGACCTCGGCCCCGAAGACATCGACGGTATGGACGACGATGAGGGGCAAGGCCAGAACTCAATACCCGCTAGACGCGGGATGGCCACTTCATGGTACGACGTGTGTATGATAGACACACCCAACGACGCTTTCGACGATGACAAGGAGGACCCAGTTGAGGATAAACCTCCTGGTGCACAGTCCGAAAACCGGCGCGCCTTGCGCCGCTCCAAGTCACGACGCTCAAGAGAAAAGAACACTAGCACCGGAGAAGACAATACCCCGGACGATGAAGACCCTGTTGAGCTAGGATCCGAACAGGAAGAACAGGAAGGCGGGCAAGACAACCCTGATGAACATGCAACATATGGATACTCAGAGGATAGCAATTATCTCCCACTCTCCGAGGAAGAGGAGATCCTCGATAACGAGGATTTTATCGTGCCTAAGGAACCTCTTGAGCAGGAGCGCTTTAAACACCAGCTCATAGCCACTGCAAGGAACCTAAGAAAGAAGCAGCTGCAGCTTCAAGCGAGCCAAGATTTGCTCAATGATAGATGGACCGAGGTCTTGGCCGCCGAAGAATACGGCCTTATCGGCCCAGACAAGAGCCACCCCAACAGCAGGTGGTACCCTCAATACAATGGCTGGGCGTTGGAGCCCACACCACCATCGAATAAGGTTGTAGGCCGACCACAGTTCGGTCCGGACAAAGCAGCAGCCCAAGCAGAGTATCATACCAACCCATCCGGCCGTCAAAACAAGAACACAACAACTCGGGGGAACACTCGCGACATCCAACAGGACCTGGAGGGTAGAACAGGACACACAAAGTCAATACACAGATCGTGGGGACATGCCCCGACCAGTGATGATGGTCACCTATTCAGACACAATAGAGCCGACCACGCTCGGTCCGAACTCCGTAAACAGAGTCCGCCGGAGGTGCTTCATAGTGTGGCTCAACATAGAGGAGCCGCACACCCTCTCTGCTTTACCGACGAGGTAATGGAGCATGAATTTCCAGACATGTTTAAACCCATTAACATCGAGTCATATGATGGAACAACAGATCCCGCGGTATGGATTGAGGATTACCTCCTCCATATCCACATGGATCGCAGAGACGACCTTCATGCCTTTAAATACATACCTCTCAAGCTTAAAGGGCCAGCTCGGTACTGGCTAAACAGTTTGTCAGAAAATTCTATTGGTAGCTGGGAAGACCTGGAAGACGCCTTTCGAGACAACTTCCAAGGAACTTATGTCTGGCCACTAGATGCCGATGACTTAAGTCATATTATCCAGAAGCCCGGCGAGTCAGCCAGGGAGCTCTGGACTAGGTTCTTAGTAAATTAGAACCAAATTGTCGACTGTCCGGACGCAGAGGCCCTTGCAGCCTTCAAACATGGCGTCCGGGATGAGTGGCTAGCGCGTCACCTCGGCCAGGAAGGACCCATATCCATGACAACCCTTACCGCTCTGATGACTCGCTTTTGTGCGGGAGAAGACAACTGGCTTGCTCGTAAAAGCAGCAACGCCAGCGACCCGGGCACTTCCGAAATTCGAGACGGCAACGGTAAGCCACGACAAACCGAACGCAACAGTCGCAATAACACTGAAGGATTACGCGACACAGGGGTCAACGCCGGATTTCACAATCCGAAACCCGGTCAACGGAAGAAGCCACTAAAGGCAAACCAGGATGGATCATCCACCCTTGACAGAATATTGGACCGACCTTGTCAGATTCACGGTCATCCTGATAAGCAAGGTAACCATACCAACAGAAACTGTTGGGTCCTCATGCAGGCAGGCAAGCTCAACGCCGATAGCAAGGGGAGGAGGTCACCAGGCGATAAAGATGACGGAGCGGCCCGCCAGCCGAATATCAGGGGCCAGAAGCAGTTTCCCTCTGAAGTTCGACCACCCCCGGAACGGAAATAGCAGTTCGGCTTCCGCCACCCACCTACCATACCGGTGAGATTCACACCACGCGTACATCACTACGCACTCAAGATACCATGGGCATCGGCGGAAGCACAATATGGACAACCCTGCAAGAATCCACGTAACGTTCTTACCCGTTTTTCTTATTTCTCTGTATCATTTCTTAAGAACAGGTGACCAACACGGCAGCATCTACAACGGACTCTATCAGAGTTCGGATTCGTACACTCACCTAAGGGGCTACTTCCGTTAAGGATTCCCCTCCCCGAGGACGGGCGGCGCAGACGTGCGACAGGAGGTCCAAAATAACTTTTTGTAGACCGCACTCTCTATTCCGAGCCTATACTATGCCCTTTTTTCCTCTGTACCCGACCCCGAGCATGTCAAATAGCCGGGCTTGTGGTTTCTTTTTTATTATTATATATATACATAAATTCGTCATTGGCGTATTGCTCCTCTCCCAGTAAACCTCGTCCGAACCAATCTTTCATACTCTTGCAACAATGAGTACGGCCTCAACGGCTGCTTCACAGATGCACCTCGGCATACCCTGCCAGGGGCTCGGTATGGGAACGAAAGAGTTGCCAGCAAAAGTCCGAACAGCTCTATAGCGTACTTCGGCGTCGCAAGTTTGGCCTTGTATGCATCAGCTCCGAATCATTGTCTTGGGTCAATAGTTGGGTTGCTCGGCTCTTGTGCTTGCTACCCTACGTTCTGCTCTATCGGCTAAGGTAGTAAAGGGAGAACTACTGCGATTGTGCCCTGGTCTAAACCGGACGAGCACCTCAGTAGAGAAAGCCGAAAACTAACTGTCATGATGCGGCAAGAGCTGATCAACCACTTGGCGACTTCTTGGAATCCTTAGCGATTCTCCGTGTCACACGAGGGATCTTTTTCAGATCAAATATGCAAAGCATTATACGCCGCATACATACCAGGGGCTATGTCGTAGCCCCACCATAAAACTCCTATGGCTAAGTGAAAGTGTTAATGCCTTATAGTCCGATTGCCTGGTTCGCTGCATTATCACCTCCTTTACGGACCAAGACGTTGGATAAAGAGTGATTAAATGCTTTTCCGAACACCCCCGTACTTCCTACGAGGGGGCTGAAGCCGACGACTGGAAAACTTTCAGATTATATTAAAACGGCCGCACAGGAGGAATTCAAGCTTTGGAGCAAAAACAAAAATAGATCAATTATAAAATTGTCTTTTACAATTCTAATACACCTCACTCGAACATTATGTTCTTCGAGCATTGACCCTCTATCAGGCGGGCGGCTTCCAGGACGTCTTCAAAATAATGCTCCGGCTCATTACGGTCCTTGCCCTTGGGCGGACTCTTCGCCGCAACATCGACGGCCTTCATCTTCCCCCAGAACGTCTTGACTCGAGCAAAGGCCATCCGTGCACCCTCAATGCATGCCGACCTCTTCGCAGCATCGATACGCGGCACCGCATCAACAAGACGCCGCACCAGGCCAAAATAGCTCTTGGGAACAGGCTCACTCGGCCACAACCGGATTATGACGTTTTTCATGGCGTCGCCGGATATCCTATGAAGCTCGGCCCATTGGGACATCTGTTCATTTAGCAACAGAGGGCGCTTTGATGCGCCAAATTGTGACCAGAAAAGCTTCTCCGTTGCATACCCCTCTTGCGCTTGGTAAAATTGCGCCGCATCGGAAGAACTCTTCGGCAAGTCCAAAAATTCGGCCGGAGAACTCCAGACCTGGTTTAGCTGAGCATAGTCCGGATCGCCAAACTTAGTCTGAAGCAAAAAGGGCTTACCGGCCGCTATATCCTTAGCCTACCGAATCTCTTCACGAGCTGCCCTAGATTCAGACCGAGCTTCACTCGCCTCTCGTACGGCCTTATCGAGTTCAGCCATTTTGGCTTTATTATCCTTCTCAAGGAATTCACAGCGGCTGGCAGTATTCTTCAATTCAAGCGCCAGTGCGGATATTTTCTCCTCACTTTGGCGCCGAGCTGCTTGTTCGGCTCTTAGGTCAGCCGATGCCTTCTTGGCAGCCGCATCACTACACCGGGCCTGCTCCTTGGCCCGGGCTAGCTCCGCCCGAAGAGCTTCAACGGCGGCAGCACCGTCTGCAACCACGCACATTTCATATAAAACCCTTTTCGGCGTCAGGCCTACATTACAAGAACATTGGTGTAAGGAATGCTCGAAATATATACCTTGCGAGTCGTCAAGACGCCTGTTGATCAATGCAATGTCATCTCCTGCAATATCCAGCTTTCGCTGCAGTTCGGCCACTTCCGTATTTCGGGTAGCCGCAGGAGGGGAGGCAGCCTATATTCCAAGTTAAATCAAGGTTAGTAACTGAGCATATCTTTTTGATCCTCCGGTCGCTTCCTTCGGAAGGCAATCCGAGTCTCAGGGGCTACTGCATATACAACAGGTGCATTCTGTCAATATTATTCAATTGGCAAAACTACATCACAAACCTCAAAACCTCTTAGAAGGCTCGAGAAGGCCTCGTTCAATCCGCTTTTCGCGGATAGAACCTTTTCGACCACCGTAATCATCAAGGCACGGTGCTTCTCTGAAATGGACGCTTGCCGCAGCATGTCCGTTAGCATTTTCGGCGCTCCGGGGTCTTCGGAAACCGCCGCCGGAGTATGACATTCCTTTGAAGGAATCTGCTTACTCTCCCCCAGAATCGTCTCCGGCTGTAAACCGGACGGTTCGGGGCCGTCATTCTTGATTCCCGAACCCTGGATGACAGAGGCACCACCTTCGGGTAACGCCTTCTTCGTTTCCTGTGCTGCTTGACGATTGGGAGGAGCCCTTCGGGACGATACCTCGGTATCATCCCCCCTGTTGGGCGAAGAGGCCGGAGATGGCGTGTCACTCTCCATCATCTCCGGAAGAAGGTCTCCCGAGGAGGAGGACGATTGAGAAACACCAGGCGTTAACCTGCGTGGACGTGCATATGTCGGATGATTACTTCACTAATAGGAAAAGAATGAGGTACGTTTAAAGTGCCCCAGCCTCACTTACGGTTTGGCCAGAGGTTCGTCCTCGCCAGAAAGCCTTACGGCAGCATCGCTCGCCCGGCCCAAACTGCCCGACGATGGCATTTTTCCTCTCTTGGAAGGCTTCCCCTCTTGATCTTCGGAAGCAGCCCTCTTTTTGCCATGGAGAGCTTCCTCCGCACCTTTGCCCTTGGGCAAAAGAGTTTTGGTTTCCCCGAACACAGCGTCTAATTCGTCCTCAGGGCAGTATCACCTTCGGGTTCCCCGCTCTTGCCCCCTCTGCAGACACCTGGTACGGTGTGGGAATCAGCATTCTCATTAGCAGGGCGGTCGCAGAGTCTTCGGGAAGGGGCGCCGGACACCAGATTAACACCGCTTTCTTTATCCAGGTCCTGTATAGGGACGGATTGCTCAGTATCTTGTCAAGAGATGCTTGAATGGAAGGTGTTCAGAGTTTGAGTACTTACCGCAGTGTCCGAATGATTGCAGTCAAGGCCGACATCTTCGGTGGTGTCCGACCATTGCTCTCGTTCCCCGAAATATAATTTCCACATTCCTTCGTGCGCGGTGCCGAAGAAGTGCTGAAGAGGCCGCCGCCCTTCTCGATTAAACTCCCACATACGGAGAGGCCGCCGCTGACATGGCAGGGTCCGGCGGACTAGCATTACTTGAACGACGTTCACAAGACCGATGCCCTTCTCGGTAAGGCTTCGGATGCGACCTTGCAGAGTCTGCACTTCATTGACGGATCCCCAGTCCAGTCCCTTATTGATCCATGAAGCAAGCTGAATTGGAGGGCCGGGTCGGAACGCAGGCGTAGCCGCCCACTTGGAGCCCCGCGGCTCATTGATATAAAACCACCCCTGCTGCCATAGGTCGGAAGACTTGGCGAAAGATCCTTCAAACCAAACCGCGCTGGCAAGCTTGCCTATTGTGACGCTGCCGCACTCTGCCTGCTCCTCCTCTGTCACCCGCGGCCTCGCATCAAAGGTCTTGAGCCACAAACCAAAGTGCGGAGGAGTCCGGAGGAAGGCCTCACACGTGACGATAAATGTCGAGATGAGGAGAATAGAGTCCGGGGCCAGATCGTGAAAGTCTAGCCCATAGTAGAACATGAGCCCCCGGACGAAGGGGTTAAGCGCGAACCCTAACCCATGGAGGAAGTGGGACACAAACACTACCCTCTCGCCGGATTTGGGGGTAGGAACGACCTGCCCCTGTGCAGGAAGCCGATGAAGGATTTCCGGGGTCAGATACCTCGCTGCGCGGAGCTTCGCAATATCCTCCTCTATGACAGAAGAAGCCACCCATCGGCCTTGACGGCTGGATCCGGACATGATTAGGGCTGGTGGCGATGGGAACCCAAGGGTTGGAACTTGGGGTGGCTAGGGTTGAGGAAGAAGTAAGCGCAAAGGAAGAAGACGAGTCTGGGACCCTATATAAAACCCCAAATACTAAGCGTATCCACCTGGGTCTCGAAACTTACCTATCTCCAGAGAGTTGTACCCAGGAGACGGTTGGGTTACCCATGCTTGCATTAATGAGAATCCCGTGAATTAGGGAACATGATCTCTGCCTTGGCAAGACGTGCCAGTAAAACCGCGTCCCGAGACGTGGGGCGACATGCCAGCCAACGGTTGGAAATAGGAATCGGGCAGGCGTGATGCGATGTCATAAACAGTTATCAACAAATTAGACTCATGGGATATTGTATTTTCTGCAATTATATACACATGTCCGAATATATCTACTACATCCGAAGACTGTTACGGAGTTCGGAAGGAGGGAACCCGCCTTGCAATGCCGAAGACAATCTGCGCGCCGGACTCCTCGTCATTGAAGCCAGGTTCAGGGGCTACTGAGAGAGTCCTGGACTAAGGGGTCCTCGGGCGTCCGACCTGTTATTCATTGGGCCGGACTGATGGGCTGTGAAGATATGAAGGCCGAAGACTATACCCGTGTCCGGATTGGACTTCCCTTGGCGTGGAAGGCAAGCTAGGCGACCAGCTGTGAAGATTCCTTCTTATGTAACCGACTCCATGTAACCCTAGATCTCTCCGGTGTCTATATAAACCAGAGAGCATAGTCCGGATAGGACATTCATTACCATATACACATAGGCTAGACTTCTAGGGTTTAGCCATTACGATCTCGTGGTAGATCAACTCTTGTAACACTCATATTCATCAAGATCAATCAAGCAGGAAGTAGGGTATTACCTCCATAGAGAGGGCCCGAACCTGGGTAAACATCGTGTCCCCCATCTCCTGTTACCATTCAATCAGCGGGCTAAAGTATTCTGGCATGGCGCGGTCATCGACTACGACATCGAGGTCGTCGACACCAACAGCTTGACGTGGGTTATGTCACAGGTTAAGTTGCCCACCCCCTGCCGCCGATCTCCTGCGGCTCGTTATGAACAATTTGCCACCCTTCATCTCCATGGGGCCCCTTTTATCTTTTCTGAAGGACACGTTCTGTGATGCTGGCTTGGGATATTCAGCTGGCAAGTCAGACCTCATCAACGGCGACCACGAGGAGGAGCCAATCTGTGACAAGTGAGGAAACCCATGGTTTGTTTTCTCGAACCCCTTTTATAGTGAGAACATGTCCAATATTTATTGCTATATTTGGTTGTTTGCATTATGCCTTGTTATTCTATGGTTTATGGTTGTTTGGTTGTTTGTAGTTAGCATATGTCCAGTTTCAATTGCCATCTTTGGTTGTTCGTAGTATGCCTTGTTTCTTTCAGCTATTAACAGTGTGATGTTCTATATGTGCTAGTATGAACTGTGCAGTTCAATTTGATCAATACCAAATTTAACAATAGCTCTATGAATGGCTATATTTGGTTGCTGTTAAGCATGTTGTACTCCCTCCAAATCTTTTTAGTTCGCATATAAGATTTGTCTAAAGTCAAGCCTCGTAAAGTTTGACCAACTTTATAGAACAAAATACCAACATTCACAATATGAAATAAATATCAGTACATGTGTCATGACTTAAGTTTTCATATTGTATAACTTTAGCATGGTAGATGTTGATTTTTTTTCATATAAATAAGGTCAAACTTTATGAAGTTTGACTTCAGACAATTCTTATATGCAGAGTAAAAAGGACCAGAGGTAGTATTTAACACGCCTTTCCATTGATTTAACAATGGCACTGTTTGGGTACTCTAACTTAGCTAGAGGTTAGAGTTAGTTTCTAGCTCATGACAGTTAAAAGGGAGAGAGAGAGAGATTGGTGGAATAGTTGATTGTATTGCTTGATCCTCGTGGGCATATTGATAGGAGGACATGTTCATCTTGGAGTACAAGTCAAGGTATAATAAATCCTACGCTATCCTACGTTTCCTAAATAACAATGATACTCAACAATGACTAACCCTGAACTAACTCTAGCCAAAGAGGTGTTTGGATGATAGTGTTAGATTGACAATAAATGCACTAGGAGAACTAGCCCCAATCAGCACGTCTTGGGTGGGATAGTTGTTTTGGGTGGGTTTGACACAACTAGCTCAAACTAGCCATCATGTTTGGATACTTTAGGGCTATTTGAGCCCAAACTAGCTCAAACTAACTCTAACCCATGGATCCAAACAGGGCCAATAACTAGTGTACTTAGACCTGCACAATACAAGTATGAATGAGTACGTTTGCTTGTTTTTAAATATTAGGCCTGTTGCAGTTAATAATACACCTTTCCACTTCTTGTTTTTAAATATTAGGTTTTTAACAATTTGGTCTTGCACATGTAGGTCCTATTGTCAGAGGTTTTGACCCACAGTTTGACCCTTTTTGCATATGTGGAAATGAGTTGTCCATGAATATCAGTCAAGTCAAGAAACTCAGAAAGATTGTTACGATAAAGAAATTAGTGACAAAAACCAACAAGATCTTTGTCTGCACAATGAAGAAGACATCAGTTCACTACAGGATGGTACTAACTGTTATACCTTGTCTTTTTAATTCCTTTGGGCCATTTCAAATCTAGAGAAGATATGTATGCATATCCTTGTTTTCAGGCCTTTCCAAAGCAGTTCACTGATGATTGCCTCTCAAACCACCTGTATGGTCAGGAGGAGAGGAAGGTATTCATATAACACCCACGGTTCAATATTGAAGTGTTACTGAAGAGGACGAAGGATGGACATGCACTGGCCTAAAGTTGCAAAGACCTTCAACATCAATGAAGGCTCAATATTCGCCTTCCACTTCAGCAATTTTCCAGATGAGATCCATCTGTCTATGTACCGTCTATGATGCTAATTTTGAAAGGTTATAGATGTTGCATGTGAAACTTGGTGCTGGTGCAGTTGTGTAATGGGGTAGCTGAGTGCCGAAGCTATATAATGTTGTACTCTGACGTATTTCAATTATGAAATCCTGCTTCCTTAATATGAAAAAATATATATTATGTGCTTAATATGAAATGTCAGTTAGATTAATAAATGGATTATTAATAATAGGGCAATTAGTCTGCTAATTGGAATTTTCTATTGCAAACGGTTATTGAGAAAACACGGTGGGCGATGACCTCAGGCAACGCACACAGTTTCTAGGAATAAACCGTGTTGGATCAATGAACAATCACACACGATATCCTCTTGAAAACTGTTTGCGTTAGGCCACTTTGCGCAAACGTTTACCACATAAAAAGTGTGTGTGATGGACAACCTTTGCCACACAGTTTCTTCTACGCACCGTGTGTGATGCATTCAATAACACAAACGATAAAATTGTTAATATCGTGTGCAATGGAAACGCTATCACAAAAAATTTAATGGGGAAAATTGTGTGTGATGTACCTGCGAACGAAAACCTTTTCCTTGGAGTGACTGTGTGGGATGTATATACGAACGGATACGTACTTCTTGGATTAACTGTATGGGATGTGCATACTAACGGAAACGTATTCCTTGGATTGACTGTGTGGAATGTACATGCAAACGAAAACGTTTAGATGGGACTGACTGTGTGGGATGTACTTACGACCAGAAACGATTTGGCCTGTATAATTGTATTTTTTAGCACAACTGTACATATAACCGTATTTGATCGCTCGCCCGTCGCACACGACCTCATTTTGCCGAGCGTGTGTACCACGTGGGCCTATCCCCGACGGTTTCTTGGTCATGTGGGAAGGACCCCCCCTATAGCAGTCACTCACTTGGCGACGGTTCAGAACACCATCACGGAAAGGGGTTAAAAATCGTTTGTATAGAACCTCGTTGTACCAGTGTGTGAAGCACCCCCTCATGCATCTCGATATCCTAAGGGTGTTTCATCACCTCCGGAAGGTAAGGGTTGATGACTTTCTCAAAGAACTTGTCCTTAGACGAGCTTGGAGGCGCCATGGTAATCTAGATCTATCTGAAAAACAACCCGAAACAAGAACAGAGGAGAATCTCGCGATACGATGGTCAAAACATTAGGAAGTATATAATGATTTTTTTTCGTGCAGGACAAGTAATATGGAAGAAAAATGGAGACGGGAAAGTCCATGAGGGGGCCACAAGCCTGGGAGGTGCGCCCAGGGCGGTAGGGCGCACCCCTCGGGATTGTCGCTCCCTCGTGCACTTTTCAGACTGTTTATTATTTTCCTATTTTTTAAATATTCCAAAACAGACAAAAAAATACTTTTATGGAACCTTTTGAGTCGGTTTACTTACCGTACCACATACCTACCCCTTTTCAGGGTTCTTGAGCATTTCAGAAGGTTTTCCTTATGTGCTCTTTCGGTGTCATAGTTCGAATAATATTGGTTTCAACATTAATGGGTGTACCTGAGATATCATGTTTAATTCTTTGCCCAATAATCACTCTTGGATTAGTGCCTTCGGCGTTGTTTATCTTGATAGCTCTAGAACGATAAACTTCTTCGACGATATACAATCCTTCCCATTTAGAGAGAAGCTTTCCTGCAAATAATCTTAAACGAGAGTTGTATAGTAAAACTTGATCACCTACGTTGAATTCCCATTTTTGAATTCTTTTATCATGCCAACTTTTAACTTTTTCCTTAAATAACTTGGCATTCTCATAAGCTTGTGTCCTCCATTCATCTAGAGAACTAATATCAAATAACCTCTTTTCACCGTCAAGTTTGAAATCATAATTAAGTTCTTTAATTACCCAATATGCTTTATGTTCTAACTCAAGAGGTAAATGACATGCTTTTCCATACAAAATTTTATAAGGGGACATGTCCATATGATTTTTATAAGCGGTTTTGTATGCCCATAATGCATCATCAAGTTTCTTGGACCAGTTCTTTCTAGATCTATTAGCGGTCTTTGGCAAGATTAACTTTATTTCTTGATTGCTCAATTCAACTTGACCACTAGACTGAGGATGATAAGGTGATGCAATTTGATGGTTGACATCATATTTAGTAAGGAGTTTACGGAATGCACCGTGAATAAAATGTGAACCACCATCAGTCATTGAATATCTAAGGACTCCAAACCTCGGGAAAATAACTTCTTTAAGTATTTTAAGAGATGTGTTATGATCAACACTACTAGCTGGAATAGCTTTTACCAACTTAGTAACATAATCAACAACAACTAGAATATGTGTATACCCATTAGAGGAAGGAAAATGTCCCATATAATCAAATCCCCGAACATCAAATGGTTCAATAACAAGTGAATAATTCATAGGCATTTCCTGACATCTACTAATATTACCGATTCTGTGACATTCATCACAAGATAAGACAAACTTACGTGCATCCTTAAAGAGAGTAGGCCAATAAAAACCAGATTGTAATACCTTATGTGCGGTTCTATCTCTAGCGTGGTGTCGTCTGTATGCCTCAGAGTGACACTTCCATCGGATTTGTTCCTATTCATGCTCAGGTACACAAGGTCTAATAATATCATCTACTCCTTCTTTATAAAGACGTGGGTCATCCCAAAAGTAGTGTCTTAAATCAAAGAACATTTTTTTCTTTTGTTGGTATGTGAAACTAGGTGGTATATATTTAGCAACAATGTAATTAGCATAGTCTGCATACCAAGGAGTATTACGAGAAGCATTTATAACAACTAATTGTTCATCAGGAAAACTATCATCAATAGGTAGTGGGCCATCAAGAACATTTACCATTCTAGATAGATTATCGGCTACAAGATTCTTAGCTCCCTTTCTATCAATAATATGCAAGTCAAATTCTTGCAGCAAAAGAACCCACATAATGAGTATAGGTTTAGCATCATTATTTTCCATAAGATATTTAATAGCAGTATGATCAATGTGAATAATTACTTTAGAATCAACAATATAAGATCTGAATTTATCACATGCAAACACAATTGCTAAAAATTCTTTCTCAGTAGTAGCATAATTTCTTCGAGCATTGTCTAGAGTTTTACTAGCATAATGGATAACATTAAATTTCTTATCAACTCTTTGTCCTAGAAAAGCACCAACAACGTAATCACTAGCATCACACATAATTTTAAAAGGCAAGTTCCAATCAGGTGGTTGAACAATAGGTGCAGAGGTTAAGGCTTTCTTAAGTATTTCAAAGGCTTCTACTCAATCATCATAAAAAACAAATGGAACATTGATGTCTACTACGCAACCTTATTGTTGTAGACTCGTGTTGGGCCTCCAAGCATAGAGTTTTGCAGGAACGTAGCAAATTTCCCTCAAGTGGATGACCTAAGGTTTATCAATCCGTGGGAGGCGTAGGGTGAAGATGGTCTCTCTCAAACAACCCTGCAACCAAATAACAAAGAGTCTCTTGTGTCCCCAACACACCCAATACAATGGTAAACTGGATAGGTGCACTAGCTCGGCGAAGAGATGGTGATACAAGTGTAATATGGATGGTAGATATAGGTTTTTGTAATCTGAAAATATAAAAACAGAAAGGTAACTAGTAACGAAAGTGAGCAAAAACGGTATTGCAATGCTTGAAAACAAGGCCTAGGGTTCATACTTTCACTAGTGCAAAGTCTCTCAACAATGATAACATAATTAAATCATATGGCAATCCCTCAACGTGCGACAAAGAGTCACTCCAAAGTTCCTATCGCGTAGAACATAAGATGAAATTGCTTGTAGGGTACGAAACCACCTCAAAGTTATTCTTTCTGATCAATCTTTTGAGCTATTCCTAAAAGTGTCACAAACAGCCCTTAGAGTTCGTACTAAAATAACACCATATGATACACATCAATCCACCCTAATGTCACCTAGATACTCCAATGTCACCACAAGTATCTGCGGGTCAATTATATGATATGCATCAAACAATTTCAGATTCATAATATTCAATCCAACGCAAAGAACCTGAAAGAGTGCGCCAAGATTTCTACCGGAGAAACAAGGATGAAAACAGGCATCAACCCCTATGCATAGATTACCCAAATGTTACCTCGGGAATCCATGAGTTGAGTGCCAAAACATACATCAAGTGACTCAATAGAACACCCCATTGTCACCACGAGTATCCCACGCAAGACATACATGAAGTGTTCTCAAATCCATAAAAGTATTCAATCCGATAATAATGAAACCTAAAAGGTAAAACTCAACCCATCACAAGAAAATAGTGAGGGAGAAACACCATATGATCCAACTATAGTAAGAAAGCTCGCGGTACATCAAGATCGTGCCAAATCAAGAACATGAGAGAGAGAGAGATCAAACACATAGCTACTAGTACATACCCTCAGCCCTGAGGGTGAACTACTCCCTCCTCATAATGGTGGCCGCTGAGATGATGAAGATGGCCTCCGGTGATGGTTTCCCCCTCCGGCACGGTGCCGGAACGGGGTCCCGATTGTTTTTTCATGGATACAAAGGCTTGCGACGGCGAAACTTCTCATCTAGGGTTCTTTTAGGGGTTTTCGCTATTTATAGGATTTTTGGCGTTGGTCTCACGTTAAGGGGGTGCCCGAGGGGCCCATAAGCCGAGGGGCACGCCCTAGGGGGGAGGGCGCACCCCCTAGGCTTGTGGCCTCCTCGGTCACTTCCTGGCCCAGCTCCGGTGCTTCAGGGGTCTCTTTTGGTCCATAAAAAATCACCTTAAATTTTCAACCCATTCCCAGAACTTTTATTTCTGCCCAAAAATGACACCACGGTAGTTCTGCTGAAAACAACATCAATCCGGGTTAGTTCTAATAAAACCATACCCAAACCATATAAAATTGTTGCAAACATGGCATGAATACTTCATAAATTTTAGATACATTGGAGACGTATCAGCATTCCCAAGCTTAATTCCTGCTCGTCCTCGAGTAGGTAAATGACAAAAGAAATAATTTATGAAGTGTGATGCTACCTAACATATTTATCAATGTAATCATCTTTATTGTGGCATGAATGTTCAGATCTATAAGATTTAAAACAAAAGTTTAATATTGACATAAAAATAATATACTTCAAGCATACTAACAAAGCAATCATGTCTTCTCAAAATATCATGGCCAAAGAAAGTTATCCCTACAAAATCATATAGTCTGGCTATGCTCTATCTTCATCACACAAAATATTTCATCATGCACAACCCCGATGACAAGCCAAGCAATTGTTTCATACTTTTAATGTTCTCAAGCCTTTTCAACTTTCATGCAATACATGAGTGTGAGCCATGAATATAGCACTATAGGTGGAATAGAGTATGGTGGAGGTTGTGAGGACAAGACTAAAAGGAGAAAGTCTCACATCAACTAGGAAAATTAATGGGCTATGGAGATGCCCATCAATTGATATCGATGCAAGTGAGTAGGGATTGCCACGCAACAGATGCACTAGAGCTATAAGTGTATGAAAGCTAAAAATGAAAACTAAGTGGGTGTGATCCAACTTGCTTGCTCACGAAGACCTAGGGCAATTTGAGGAAGCCCATCATTCGAATATACAAGCCAAGTTCTATAATGAAAAATTCCCACTAGTATATGAAAGTGATAAAATAGGAGACTATCTATCATGAAGAACATGGTGCTACTTTGAAGCATAAGTGTGAAAAAATGATAGTAACATTGTCCCTCTCTTTTTCTCTATTTTTTTGTTTTTTGGGCTCTTTGGCCTATTTTTTTTATTTTGGGCTCTTTGGCCTCTTTTTTTAAGTCTGGAGTCTCATCCAAACTTGTGAGGGAATCATAGCCTCCATCACCCTTTCCTCACATGGGACAATGCTCTAATAATGATGATCATCACACTTTTATTTACTTACAACTCAAGAATTACAACTCGATACAAGAACAAAATATGACTCTATATGAATGCCTCCGGTGGTGTACCAGAATGTGCAATGATCAAGAGTCACATGTATATAAAAAATATGAACGGTGGCCAAGCCACAAATACTATGCCAACTACATGATCATGCAAAGCAATATGACAATGATGGTATGTGTCATAATAAATGAAATGGTGGAAGTTGCATGGCAGTATATCTCGGAATGGCTATGGAAATGCCATAATAGGTAGGTATGGTGGTTGTTTTGAGGAAGGGTATATGGTGGGTTTAATGCATCGGCGAAAGTTGCGCGGTACTAGAGAGGCTAGCAATGGTGGAAGGGTGAGAGTGCTATAATCCATGGACTCAGCATTAGTCATAAAAAAACTCATATACTTATTGCAAAAATTTATTATCCATCGAAGGAAAATACTAATATGCATGCTCCTCGGGGGATAGATTGGTAGGAAAATACCATCGCTCGTCCCCGACCACCACTCATAAGGAAGACAACAAAAAATAAATCATGCTCCAACTTCATCACATAACAATTCACCATACGTGCATGCTTTGGGAATCACAAACTTTAATGCAAGTATTTCTACCAATCCACAATTACTCACTAATATGACTCTAATATCACCATCTTTATATCTCAAAACAAATGAAAGAAATCAAACTTCTCATATATTCAATGCTCTTCATGAAAGTTTTTATTATATCCCTCTTGAATACCCTTCATATTAGGACTAAATTCATAACCTAAGGAAATTGCCATACTATTTATAAGACTCTCAAACTACTATAAGTGAAGCACGAGAGTAAATGACAAACTACTCCAAAACGATATAAGTGAAGATCAATGAGTAGTCAAATAATTAAGTAGCTATGTGAAGACTCTCTCTCATTAAAAAACTTTAAATCTTAAGTAATTTATTCAAATAGCAAGAAAAACAAAATAAAATGGCATCCCAAGCATAGCACATATCATGTGAAGAAGACAAAATGTAGGCTCAACCAAAACTGACCGATCATTGTTGAAGAAGAAAGGCGGGATGGCAACCGGGGCATCCCCAAGCTTAGATGCTTGAGACTTCTTGAAATATTACTAGGGATGCCTTGGGCATCCCCAAGCTTGAGCTCTTGTGTTTCCTTAATTCCTCTCATATCACGGTTTCCCTAATTCTTAGAAACTTCATCCACACAAAACTCAACAAGAACTCGTGAGATAAGTTAGTATAAATCAATGCTAAACCTTATTATTCTCTACTGTAGAAAATCACTAAAATTATAATTGGATATTGCATACTAAATGCCTTTGCCCATTTAATACTCCTATTCTCAAATAGAATCATTAAACAAGCAAACATATGCAAACAATGCAAACATAACAACAATCTGTCTAAACAGAACAGTCTGTAAAGAATGCAAGAAGATTCATACTTCTCTAACTCAAAAAATTCTGAAAAATTACCACACTGTAGAAAATTTGTTATTACTCAATGTGTAAAATCTCAAGATTTTATCATGTTCTGACTATTCACAAATATTCAAAATATAAGAACAAACTTTCTGTTTTCAAGCAACAACATACAGACTTGGAAAATAAGCATGGTAAAGGCTATACTTGACACTTTTATTGAAATAAAAGATGCAAAAATTACTCTAAATAACAGCAAGAAAATCCTAATAAAATGAAATGATGCTCCAAGAAAAACTCATATCATGTGAAGAATAAAAATATAGCTCCAAGTGAGGTTACCGATAATGTTGGGGACAAAAGAGGGGATGCCTTCCGGGGCATCCCCAAGCTTAGTTTCTTGGGTATTCCTTGAATATTACCTTGGGGTGCCTTGGGCATCCCCATTCTTAGGGTCTTGCCACTCCTTATTCTCCTCATATCGATATCTCACCCAAAACTTGAAAACTTAAATCACACAAAACTTAACGGAACTTCGTGAGATGGGTTAGTATGATAAAGGCAAATCATTCACTTTGGTACTTTTAAGATAAGATTCATAATTCGTGAGATGGGTTAGTATGATAAATGCCTACTGTACGTTATCACTTCCACAATTTATATCACCTAATATAAGCTATGGAAACACTAAAACAAGCAAACTATGCATTGAAAACAGAATCTGTCAAAAACAGAACAATCTGTAATGATTTGAACATTAACCATACGTCTGTTACTCCAAAAATTCTGAAAAATTAGTACAACATATAATATTTGTATATCAATCATTTGTAAAAAATTCAGTTTTTCGACGCTCAAGTGATTTTAAACAATTCTGTTACTGGGCGCAAAAGTTTCTGTTTTTGAGCAGAATCAAGTCAACTATCATCCACACTATCCCAAAGGCATTACTTGGCACTTTATTGAAACAAAAGCTATAAAACATGATTACTACAGCAGCTTAATCATGTGAACACACAAAAATAGTAGGTATATGATACGTCTCCAATGTATCTATAATTTTTGATTGTTCCATGCTATTATATTATCGATCTAGGATATTTTATAAGCATTTATATGCTATTTTATATGATTTTTGGGACTAACCTATTAACCTAGAGCCCATTGCCAGTTTTTGTTTTTTCCTTGTTATTGCGTTTTACAGAAAAGGAATACCAAACGGAGTCCAATTGACCTGCCAATTTTTGTGTATTTTTATGGACCAAAAGAAGCCTCCGGAGTAAAAGAGTTGGGCCAGAAGAGTCCCGAGCCGTCCATGAGGGGGAGGGCGCGCCCTACCCCCTGGGCGTGGGCCCCTATCTCGTGGATGACTCTGAGACCCCCTCACGTGAGACCTACGCCAAAAATTCCTATAAATACAGAAACCTCCTGAAAATAATCTAGATCAGGAGTTCTGCTGCCACAAGCCTCTGTAGCCACCAAAAACCAATCAGGACCCTGTTCCGGCACCCTGCCGGAGGGGGGATCCCTCACCGGTGGCCATGTTCATCATCTCGGCGCTCCCCATGACGAGGAGGGAGTAGTTCACCCTCGGGGCTGAGGGTATGTACCAGTAGCTATGTGTTTGATCTCTCTCTCTCTCTCTCGCTCGTGTTCTTGATTCGGCACGATCTTGATGTATCGCGAGCTTTGCTATTATAGTTGGATCTTATGATGTTTTCCCCCCTCTACTCTCTTGTAATGGGTTGAGTTTTCCCTTCGAAGTTATCTCATCGGATTGAGTCTTTAAGGATTTGAGAACACTTGATGTATGTCTTGCGTGGGATACTCGTGGTGACAATGGGGTATTCTATTGATTCACTTGATGTATGTTTTGGTGATCAACTTGCGGGTTCCGTGACCTTGGGAATCTATGCATAGGGGTTGGCACACGTTTTCGTCTTGACTCTTCGGTAGAAACTTTGGGGCACTCTTTGAAGTTCTATGTGTTGGTTGAATAGATGAATCTGAGATTGTGTGATGCATATCGTATAATCATACCCACGGATACTTGAGGTGACATTGGAGTATCTAGGTGACATTAGGGTTTTGGTTGATTTGTGTCTTAAGGTGTTATTCTAGTACGAACTCTATGATAGATCGAACAGAAAGAATAACTTCGTGTTATTTTACTACGGACTCTTGAATAGATCGATCAGAAAGGATAACTTTGAGGTGGTTTCGTACCCTACAATAATCTCTTCGTTTGTTCTCCGCTATTAGTGACTTTGGAGTGACTCTTTGTTGCGTGTTGAGGGATAGTTATATGATCCAATTATGTTATTATTGTTGAGAGAACTTGCACTAGTGAAAGTATGAACCCTAGGCCTTGTTTCAACGCATTGCAATACCGTTTTTGTTCACTTTTATCATTAGTTACCTTGCTATTTTTATATTTTCAGATTACAAAAACCTTTATCTACCATCCATATTGCACTCGTATCACCATCTCTTCGCCGAACTAGTGCACCTATACAATTTACATTGTATTGGGTGTGTTGGGGACACAAGAGACTCTTTGTTATTTGGTTGCAGGGTTGTTTGAGAGAGACCATCTTCATCCTACGCCTCCCACGGATTGATAAACCTTAGGTCATCCATTTGAGGGAAATTTGCTACAGTCCTACAAACCTCTGCACTTGGAGGCCCAACAACGTCTACAAGAAGAAGGTTGTGTAGTAGACATCAAGCTCTTTTCTGGCGCTGTTGCCGGGGAGGTGAGTGCTGTTGGAAATATGCCCTAGAGGCAATAATAAATGGTTATTATTATATTTCTTTGTTCATGATAATTGTCTATTGTTCATGGTATAATTGTGTTATCCGGAAATCGTAATACATGTGTGAATACATAGACCACAACGTGTCCCTAGTAAGCCTCTAGTTGACTAGCTCGTTGATCAACAGATAGTCATGGTTTCCTGACTATGGACATTGGATGTCATTGATAACGGGATCACATCATTAGGAGAATGATGTGATGGACAAGACCCAATCCTAAGCATAGCACAAAAGATCGTGTAGTTTGTTTGCTAGAGCTTTTCCAATGTCAAGTATCTTTTCCTTAGACCATGAGATCGTGTAACTCCTGGATACTGTAGGAGTGCTTTGGGTATACCAAACGTCACAACGTAACTGGGTGACTATAAAGGTACACTACGGGTATCTCTGAAAGTGTCTGTTGGGTTGACATGGATCGAGACTGGGATTTGTCACTCCGTATGACGGAGAGGTATCTCTGGGCCCACTCGGTAATGCATCATCATAATGAGCTCAATGTGACTAAGGAGTTAGCCACGGGATCATGCATTACGGTACGAGTAAAGTGACTTGCCGGTAACGAGATTGAACAAGGTATTGGGATACCGACGATCGAATCTCGGGCAAGTAACATACCGATTGACAAAGGGAATTGTATACGGGGTTGATTGAATCCTCGACATCGTGGTTCATCCGATGAGATCATCGTGGAACATGTGGGAGCCAACATGGGTATCCAGATGTAACGCGCACGATGCGGCTATATCTCCCACGTGTCGAGGCACGACTTAGAGGCATAACCGCATTGTGGTTTTGTCGCAAGAAGGGTCATCTTCACACAATCCCATGTAATGAACAAGAATGGGATAAAGAGTTGGCTTACAATCGCCACTTCACACAATACATAAATAAAACATACATCAATCAGAGTACACACATAAGTCCGACTACGGAACCAAAAGAAAAGAAGACAACCCAACTGCTAGATCCCCGATCGTCCCAACTGGACTCCACTACTAATCAATATGAAAAGTAACAACACAACGAACAAGATCTTCATCGAGCTCCCACTTGAGCTCAGTTGCGTCACCTGCACTGGAATCATCGGCACCCGCAACTGTTTGGAAGTATCTGTGAGTCACGAGGACTCAGCAATCTCACACCCGCGAGATCAAGACTATTTAAGATTATAGGAAAAGATGGTGTAATGAGGTGGAGCTGCAGCAGGCACTAAGCATATATGGTGGCTAACCTACGCAAATGAGAGCGAGAAGAGAAGCAACGGAACAGTTGTGAACTAGCAATGATCAAGAAGTGATCCTGAACTCCTACTTACGTCAAACATAACCCAGGAACCGTGTTCACTTCCCGGACTCCGTCGAGAAGAGACCATCACGGCTACACACGCGGTTGATGCATTTTAATTAGGGTCAAGTGTCAAGTTCTCTACAACCGGACATTAACAAATTCCCATCTGCCTCATAAACGCGGGCACGGCTTTCGAAAGATAATACCCTGCAGGGGTGTCCCAACTTAGCCCATCATAAGCTCTCACGGTCAACGAAGGATAAACCTTCTCCTGGGAAGACCCGATCAGTCTCGGAATCCCGGTTTACAAGACATCTCGACAATGGTAAAACAAGACCAGCAAAGCCGCCTGAATGTGCCGACAAATCCCGATAGGAGCTGCACATATCTCGTTCTCAGGGCACACCGGATTGTCCAAGTTTCCGATAGGCGAGCCCAGAGTTGCCCCTGGTGGCCACCGGCGACTGACAGGTTGGACCAACACTCAGAGGAGCACTGGCCCGGGGGTTTAAATAAAGATGACCCTTGAGTCTGCAGAACCCAAGGGAAAAAGGCTTAGGTAGGCAAATGGTAAAACCAAGGTTGGGCCTTGCTGGAGGAGTTTTATTCAAAGCGAACTGTCAAGGGGGTCCCATAAACCACCCAACCGCGTAAGGAACGCAAAATCAAGGAACATAACACCGGTATGACGGAAACTAGGGCGGCAAGAGTGGAACAAAACACCAGGCATAAGGCCGAGCCTTCCACCCTTTACCAAGTATATAGATGCATTAATTAAATGAGAGATATTGTGATATCCCAACATAATTATGTTCCAACAAGGAGCAATCTTCAACTTCACCTGCAACTAACAACGCTATAAGAGGGGCTGAGCAAAACGGTAACATAGCCAAACAACGGTTTGCTAGGAAGGGTGAAAAGGTTAGGGGCTGACATGGCAATAAGGGAGGCATGATATAGCAAGTGGTAGGTAGCACTACATAGCAATAGATCGAACAACTAGCAAGCAAAGATAGAAGTGATTTCGAGGGTATGGTCATCTTGCCTGAGATCCCGCTAGGAAGAAGAGCGAGTCCATGAAGAAGACAAACGGATGTAGTCGAACGAATCCTCACCACTCCGGAACGAAACCGAAGCTAACGAGAGAAGCAACCCGGAAAGAAACAAACAACACGGTAAACACACAATCATAAACATGGCATGATGCACAATCAAGTATGATGCATGTCCGGTTTAAATATGCATGGCATGGCAAAGTGCAACAAACAATACTACAAGTTAAGTGGAGCTCAATATGCAACAAGTTGCATATTGAAGAAACACCACATTTAATTATTTAGTTAACTCTCGGTTGTGTACCCCACGATATTAAATGTTGTTAAACATGGCAAGAGGTGAGGCATATGAAAACTACCTAGCTAGGCAAGTTTAAATGAGGCCGGAACAACAAACAACAATTCCGGAAAATCCTCACATGCATATTTTGAATTTGCTACTGTTCTGCCATAAACACAATTTTAATGTTGTTAAACAGCAAAATAAAGTGCACCATGTTAATCTATGCATTTTTCTACCCCATTTACATATAAAGTTTATTTAAATCCGAGCTACGGTTATTTAGTTATGAATTAAAGCATTTAGCATGTTATTTGAGCAAATTTAATCAAACAGCATTTTAAACAATTTTAACATGGGTGAAAGTGGCATATTATGAAACTAGATTAAAAACTAAGCATTTCACATATATGAAGTTTTTACATATGATGCATAGTTCGTGAGATATTACATGCATGATGTGGAGGGTTTTTCTGTAAAAACAACAAAACCCGGGATAATAACTAAATTCGCTGGGACAGGAAAAAAACATATCGGGCTGAATCTAGCTGAACTGGGTCAGCTACTGCGAGCGCTGCACACGGGTGGGCTTCGGTGGGTGTCTCACCACGGGCCAGATCTGGCTTGCTGGTGGAGAGGGGGCGGCTGGGCCGGATGAGGCTTGGGCGGCGCTGGGCCTTGGTCAACACTCTCGAGAACGAGCGCAGCTGCTCGGTGTTCAGGCGCGCGGGACGAGCAGAACTCCTGCTTGAAGAAGAGGAAGCAGAAGCTGGCGCGACGACAAGTAGGGGACGCAGCGGCGGCCTGGAGGCGGGGACGAGGCTGGGAACGCAGGGCCTCACCGGATCTTGCGGAGACGGCGACAAACTGAGCAGGGCGGCGAAGGAGCTGCAAGGACATGGCCGGGGAACAAATTTAGAGAAGTCGCGGTGAGGGAGGAAGGAGATACGAGAAGGATAGGGACGGGCAGAGGGAGGCGGACCAGGATCCGGGCGCGGGGTTTCCGTTCCCGGCGCCAGAATGGAGGGGGGGCGCACCGGCGAGGAGAGGAGCGCTCGGGCGCTGCTGCTTCTTGGGGTTGGAGCATCGGGCACACGGGACAGGCGCGGGAAGGACGGAGCTCCGCTGGGATGAGGGAGGAGGCGCACGGCTGCTGGTGGCGTTGGTGCTCCTGCGGCGTTCATGGCGACGGGCAGAGGACTTGAGGCCGCGGCGGGGTCGAGCTGCTTGACGGCGGGGCCATGGCGGAGCTCCTCTCCTCCGGATCGAACAGGAAGGAGAAGGCAGCAGGGCGATGGCGTCTGACGAGGCCGGTCGAAGACGGCGGCCTCAGGCAAGGGAGCTCGGCGTCCTGGATCAAGAGGGGGCGCAGGAACTCGGACGCCGTGGTGCTCTGCTCCCCGGCGAGCTCAGGCGAGGCAAAGGGGATCCACGGGCATGTGGAGCTGCTACTACGGGTGCGAGGAAAAAGCAGAGGAGGCCGAGGGCGCTCCTGCGGGGATGGGGCTGCTCTGGTTGGGGTGGAACTTGGGCGACGACGAGGGAATTGGTCCGGTTGGAAATTCGAGGGAGGATTTTGGATCGGGGAAGAACCCGAGGCGGGAGGAGACAACAGGAGTGGCGGCGCGAGGAGGATGGGACATCTCCCTAGATTTTAGGGTTTGGCTGGTTATATAGCAGGTAGATTAGTTTAGGGGCTATTCGGGCCCTCCGATTAAAATTGAGCGGTCGAGAAAAATGGCTAGGAAGTCCAAATAAGAAAATGGAGATGTTTTGTAGATGTTAGGGGATGATCCGGACCCAACGGTAACGATAGTCCGGTTCGGGTTCGGGACAATTTTTCGGACACACGCGAGGGGTGGTCTGAGAGGGGTCGACAAAGACAAAGTGTCTGACAAAAGGCCGCGGAGAAGACAAGAGAGAAAACGAGGAGCAACATTGCAAGTGAGGTTAGTCTCGAAACGGTCAACGAAAGCAAGGGGGGACGCGGCAACTACTAGCGGATGCAAGTTTGAAAAACATGACGGCAACGGAGTGCCGATGCAATGCAAATGATGCGATGATGAATGCAACACAAAAATAAAACACGGCTGACTCGCAAAACAAGGAAGGCAATCAGAGCATCGGTCTCGGGGCATTACACCAGATCCCGCTGTTGGTTATTGACCGGAGAGGCGTCTCGGTCATGTCTGCATGTCTCCCGAACCCGTAGGGTCTACACACTTATGGTTCGGTGACGCTAGGGTTGTAGAGATATTAGTATGCGGAAACTCGAAAGTTGTTCGGAGTCTCGGATGAGATCCCGGACGTCACGAGGAGTTTCGGAATGGTCCGGAGGTGAAGAATTATATATAGGAAGTCCAGTTTCGGCCACCGGGAAAGTTTCGGGGGTTATCGGTATTGTACCGGGACCACCGAAAGGGTCCCGGGGGTCCACCGGGTGGGGCCACCTGTCCCGGAGGGCCCCATGGGCTGGAGTGGGAGGGAAACCAGCCCTTAGTGGGCTGGGGCGCCCCCATGGGCCTCCCCCTGCGCCTAGGGTTGGAAACCCTGGGGGTGGGGGGCGCCCCACTTGACTTGGGGGGAAGTTTCCCCCCTGGCCGCCACCCCCCCTTGTAGATGGGTTCCAGGCCCCCCCCTCCAGGGGGCCTATATAAAGGGGGGGAGGGAGGGCTGCTGTACCCTAGCCCTTGGCGCCTCCCTCTCCCCCTGCAACACCTCTCCCTCCCGCTTGCGCTTGGCGAAGCCCTGCCGGGATCCCGCTACTTCCACCACCACGCCGTCGTGCTGCTGGATCTCCATCAACCTCTCCTTCCCCCTTGCTGGATCAAGAAGGAGGAGACGTCGCTGCTCCGTACGTGTGTTGAACGCGGAGGTGCCGTCCGTTCGGCACTCGGTCATCGGTGATTTGGATCACGACGAGTACGACTCCATCAACCCCATTCATTAGAACGCTTCCGCTCGCGATCTACAAGGGTATGTAGATGCACTCCTTTCCCCTCGTTGCTAGTATACTCCATAGATGGATCTTGGTGATGCGTAGGAAATTTTAAAATTCTGCTACGATCCCCAACAGTGGCATCATGAGCCAGGCCTATGCGTAGTTACTCTGCACGAGTAGAACACAAAGCAGTTGTGGGCGTAGATGTTGCCAATTCTTCTTGCCGCTACTAGTCTTATCTTGTTTCGGCGGCATTGTGGGATGAAGCGGCCCGGACCGACCTTACACGTACGCTTACGTGAGACAGGTTCCACTGACTGACATGCACTAGTTGCATAAGGTGGCTAGCGGGTGTCTGTCTCTCCCACTTTAGTCGGAACGGATTCGATGAAAAGGGTCCTTATGAAGGGTAAATAGAAATTGGCATATCACGTTGTGGTTTTACGTAGGTAAGAAATGTTCTTGCTAGAAACCTATAAAGCCACGTAAAAACTTGCAACAACAATTAGAGGACGTCTAACTTGTTTTTGCAGCATGTGCCTTGTGATGAGATATGGCCAGAAGATGTGATGAATGATATATGTGATGTATGAGATTGATCATATTCTTGTAATAGGAATCACGACTTGCATGTCGATGAGTATGACAACCGGCAGGAGCCATAGGAGTTGTCTTTATTTTTTGTATGACCTGCGTGTCATTGAATAATGCCATGTAAATTACTTTACTTTATTGCTAAACGCGTTAGCCATAGAAGTAGAAGTAATCGTTGGCGTGACAACTACATGAAGACACAATGATGGAGATCATGATGATGGAGATCATGGTGTCATGCCGGTGACAAAGATGATCATGGTGCCCCGAAGATGGAGATCAAAGGAGCAAAATGATAATGGCCATATCATGTCACTATTTGATTGCATGTGATGTTTATCATGTTTTGCATCTTATTTGCTTAGAACGACGGTAGTAAGTAAGATGATCCCTTATAATAATTTCAAGAAAGTGTTCCCCCTAACTGTGCACCGTTGCGAAGGTTCGTTGTTTCGAAGCACCACATGATGATCGGGTGTGATAGATTCTAATGTTCGCATACAACGGGTGTTGACGAGCCTAGCATGTACAGACATGGCCTCGGGACACACGCAATACACTTAGGTTGACTTGACGAGCCTAGCATGTACAGACATGGCCTCGGAACACGGAAGACTGAAAGGTCGAGCATGAGTCGTATAGAAGATACGATCAACATGGAGATGTTCACCGATCTTTACTAGTCCGTCTCACGTGATGATCGGACACGACCTAGTTAACTCGGATCATGTTTCACTTAGATGACTAGAGGGATGTCTATCTGAGTGGGAGTTCATTGAGTAATTTGATTAGATGAACTTAATTATCATGAACTTAGTCTAAAATCTTTACAATATGTCTTGTAGATCAAATGGCCCACGTTGTCCTCAACTTCAACGCGTTCCTAGAGAAAACCAAGCTGAAAGATGATGGCAGCAACTATATGGACTGGGTCCGGAACCTGAGGATCATCCTCATAGCTGCCAAGAAAGATTATGTCCTAGAAGCACCGCTAGGTGAAGCACCAATCCCAGAGAACCAAGACGTTATGAATGCTTGGCAATCACGTGCTGATGATTACTCCCTCGTTCGGTGCGGCATGCTTTACAGCTTAGAACCGGGTCTCCAAAAGCGTTTTGAGAAACATGGAGCATATGAGATGTTCGAAGAGCTGAAAATGGTTTTCCAAGCTCATGCCCGGGTCGAGAGATATGAAGTCTCCGACAAGTTCTTCAGCTGTAAAATGGAGGAAAATAGTTCTGTTAGTGAGCACATACTCAGAATGTCTGGGTTACACAACCGCTTGTCTCAGCTGGGAGTTAATCTCCCGGATGACGCGGTCATTGACAGAATCCTTCAGTCGCTTCCACCGAGCTACAAGAGCTTTGTGATGAACTTCAATATGCAGGGGATGGAAAAGACCATTCCTGAGGTATATTCAATGCTGAAATCAGCGGAGGTGGAGATCAGAAAGGAACATCAAGTGTTGATGGTGAATAAAACCACTAAGTTCAAGAAAGGCAAGGGTAAGAAGAACTTCAAGAAGGACGACAAGGGAGTTGCCGCGCCCGGTAAGCCAGTTGCCGGGAAGAAGTCGAAGAATGGACCCAAGCCTGAGACTGAGTCCTTTTATTGCAAGGGAAGTGGTCTCTGGAAGCGGAACTGCCCCAAATACTTAGCGGACAAGAAGGCCGGCAACACCAAAGGTATATGTGATATACATGTAATTGATGTGTACCTTACCAGTACTCGTAGTAGCTCCTGGGTATTTGATACCGGTGCGGTTTCTCATATTTGTAACTCAAAACAGGAACTGCGGAATAAGCGGAGACTGGCAAAGGACGAGGTGACGATGCGCGTCGGGAATGGTTCCAAGGTCGATGTGATCGCCGTCGGCACGCTGCCTCTACATTTACCTACGGGATTAGTTTTAAACCACAATAATTGTTATTTAGTGCCAGCTTTGAGCATGAACATTGTATCTGGATCTCGTTTAATTCGAGATGGCTACTCATTTAAATCCGAGAATAATGGTTGTTCTATTTATATGAGAGATATGTTTTATGGTCATGCCCCGCTGGTCAATGGTTTATTCTTGATGAATCTCGAACGTGATGTTACACATATTCATAGTGTGAATACCAAAAGATGTAAAGTTGATAACGATAGTCCCACATACTTGTGGCATTGCCGCCTTGGTCACATTGGTGTCAAGCGCATGAAGAAGCTCCATGCAGATGGACTTTTGGAGTCTCTTGATTACGAATCATTTGACACGTGCGAACCATGCCTCATGGGTAAGATGACCAAGACTCCGTTCTCCGGAACAATGGAGCGAGCAACCAACTTATTGGAAATCATACATACCGATGTGTGCGGTCCGATGAGTGTTGAGGCTCGCGGAGGATATCGTTATGTTCTCACTCTCACTGATGACTTAAGTAGATATGGGTATGTCTACCTAATGAAACACAAGTCTGAAACCTTTGAAAAGTTCAAGAATTTCAGAGTGAGGTTGAGAATCAACGTGACAGGAAAATAAAGTTCTTACGATCAGATCGTGGTGGAGAATATTTAAGTCACGAATTTGGTACGCACTTAAGGAAATGTGGAATCGTTTCACAACTCACGCCACCTGGAACACCTCAGCGAAACGGTGTGTTCGAACGTCGTAATCGCACTCTATTGGATATGGTGCGATCTATGATGTCTCTTACCGATCTACCGCTCTCATTTTGGGGCTATGCTTTAGAGACTGCCGCATTCACTTTAAATAGGGCTCCGTCGAAATCCGTTGAGACGACACCGTATGAATTATGGTTTGGGAAGAAACCTAAGCTGTCGTTTCTAAAAGTTTGGGGATGCGATGCTTATGTCAAGAAACTTCAACCTGAAAAGCTCGAACCCAAGTCGGAAAAATGCGTCTTCATAGGATACCCTAAGGAAACCATTGGGTATACCTTCTACCTCAGATCCGAAGGCAAGATCTTTGTTGCCAAGAACGGGTCCTTTCTGGAGAAAGAGTTTCTCTCGAAAGAATTAAGTGGGAGGAAAGTGGAACTTGATGAGGTGATAGTCACCCCTTCCGAACCGGAAAGTAGCGCAGCGCGGGAAGATGTTCCTGTGGTGCCTACACCGACTGGGGAGGAAGTTAATGATGATGATCATGAAGCTTCGGATCAAGTTACTGCTGAACTTCGTAGGTCCACAAGGACACGTTCCGCACCAGAGTGGTACGGCAACCCTGTCCTGGAAATCATGTTGTTAGACAACGGTGAACCTTCGAACTATGAAGAAGCGATGGCGGGACCCGGATTCCGACAAATGGCTAGAAGCCATGAAATCCGAGATAGGATCCATGTATGAAAACGAAGTATGGACTTTGACTGACTTGCCCGATGATCGGCGAGCCATAGAAAATAAATGGATCTTTAAGAAGAAGACAGACGCGGATGGTAATGTGACCATCTATAAGGCTTGACTTGTCGCTAAGGGTTATCGACAAGTTCAAGGGGTTGACTACGATGAGACTTTCTCACCCGTAGCGAAGCTGAAGTCCATCCGAATCATGTTAGCAATTGCCGCATTCTATGATTATGAGATATGGCAAATGGACGTCAAAACGGCATTCCTTAACGGCTTTCTTAAGGAAGAATTGTATATGATGCAGCCGGAAGGTTTTGTCGATCCTAAGAATGCTAACAAGGTATGCAAGCTCCAGCGCTCCATCTATGGGCTGGTGCAAGCATCTCGGAGTTGGAACATTCGTTTTGATGAGATGATCAAAGCGTTTGGGTTTACACAGACTTATGGAGAAGCCTGTGTTTACAAGAAAGTGAGTGGGAGCTCTGTAGCATTTCTCTTATTATATGTGGATGACATACTATTGATGGGAAATGATATAGAATTCTTGGAAAGTATAAAGGCCTACTTGAATAAGTGTTTTTCAATGAAGGACCTTGGAGAAGCTGCTTATATATTAGGCATCAAGATCTATAGAGATAGATCAAGACGCCTCATTGGTCTTTCACAGAGTACGTACCTTGACAAGATATTGAAGAAGTTCAATATGGATCAGTCCAAGAAGGGGTTCTTGCCTGTATTGCAAGGTGTGCAATTGAGCACGGCTCAATGCCCGACCACGGCAGAAGATAGAGAAAAGATGAGTGTCATCCCCTATGCCTCGGCCATAGGGTCTATTATGTATGCCATGCTGTGTACCAGACCTGATGTAAACCTTGCCGTAAGTTTGGTAGGAAGGTACCAAAGTAATCCCGGCATGGAACACTGGACAGCGGTCAAGAATATCCTGAAGTACCTGAAGAGGACTAAGGATATGTTTCTCGTTTATGGAGGTGACGAAGAGCTCGTCGTAAAGGGTTACGTCGACGCTAGCTTCGACACAGATCTGGATGACTCGAAGTCACAAACCGGATACGTGTATATTTTGAATGGAGGGGCAGTAAGCTGGTGCAGTTGCAAGCAAAGCGTCGTGGCGGGATCTACATGTGAAGCGGAGTACATGGCAGCCTCAGAGGCAGCGCAAGAAGCAATCTGGATGAAGGAGTTCATTACCGACCTAGGGGTGATTCCCAATGCGTCGGGCCCGATGACTCTCTTCTGTGACAACACTGGAGCTATTGCCCTTGCCAAGGAGCCCAGGTTTCACAGGAAGACCAGGCATATCAAGCGTCGCTTCAACTCCATTCGTGAAAGTGTTCAAAATGGAGACATAGATATTTGTAAAGTACATACGGACCTGAATGTAGCAGATCCGTTGACTAAACCTCTCCCTAGAGCAAAACATGATCAACACCAGAACGCTATGGGTGTTCGATTCATCACAATGTAACTAGATTATTGACTCTAGTGCAAGTGGGAGACTGTTGGAAATATGCCCTAGAGGCAATAATAAATGGTTATTATTATATTTCTTTGTTCATGATAATTGTCTATTGTTCATGCTATAATTGTGTTATCCGGAAATCGTAATACATGTGTGAATACATAGACCACAACATGTCCCTAGTAAGCCTCTAGTTGACTAGCTCGTTGATCAACAGATAGTCATGGTTTCCTGACTATGGACATTGGATGTCATTGATAACGGGATCACATCATTAGGAGAATGATGTGATGGACAAGACCCAATCCTAAGCATAGCACAAAAGATCGTGTAGTTCGTTTGCTAGAGCTTTTCCAATGTCAAGTATCTTTTCCTTAGACCATGAGATCATGTAACTCCTGGATACCGTAGGAGTGCTTTGGGTATACCAAACGTCACAACGTAACTGGGTGACTATAAAGGTACACTACGGGTATCTCTGAAAGTGTCTGTTGGGTTGACACGGATCGAGACTGGGATTTGTCACTCCGTATGACGGAGAGGTATCTCTGGGCCCACTCGGTAATGCATCATCATAATGAGCTCAATGTTACTAAGGAGTTAGCCACGGGATCATGCATTATGGTATGAGTAAAGTGACTTGCCGGTAACGAGATTGAACAAGGTATTGGGATACAGACCATCGAATCTCGGGCAAGTAACATACCGATTGACAAAGGGAATTGTATACGGGGTTGGTTGAATCCTCGACATCGTGGTTCATCCGATGAGATCATCGTGGAACATGTGGGAGCCAACATGGGTATCCAGATCCTGCTGTTGGTTCTTGACCGGAGAGGCGTCTCGGTCATGTCTGCATGTCTCCCGAACCCGTAGGGTCTACACACTTAAGGTTCGGTGATGCTAGGGTTGTAGAGATATTAGTATGCGGAAACCCTAAAGTTGTTCGGAGTCCCGGATGAGATCCCGGACGTCATGAGGAGTTCCGGAATGGTCCGGAGGTGAAGAATTATATATAGGAAGTCCAGTTTCGGCCACCGGGAAAGTTTCGGGGGTTATCGGTATTGTACCGGGACCACCGGAAGGGTCCCGGGGGTCCATCGGGTGGGGCCACCTGTCCCGGAGGGCCCCATGGGCTGAAGTGGGAGGGGAACCAGCCCTTAGTGGACTGGGGCGCCCCCCATGGGCCTCCCCCTGCGCCTAGGGTTGGAAACCCTGGGGGTGGGGGGCGCCCCACTTGACTTGGGGGGGGGGGAGTTTCCCCCCTGCCCCCCCTTGTAGATGGGTTCCAGGGCCGGTGCCCCCCTCCAGGGGGCCTATATAATGGGGGGAGGGAGGGCTGCTGTACCCTAGCCCTTGGCGCCTCCCTCTCCCCCTGCAACACCTCTCCCTCCCGCTTGCGCTTGGCGAAGCCCTGCCGGGATCCCGCTACTTCCACCACCACGCCGTCGTGCTGCTGGATCTCCATCAACCTCTCCTTCCCCCTTGCTGGATCAAGAAGGAGGAGACGTCGCTGCTCCGTACGTGTGTTGAACGCGGAGGTGCCGTCCGTTCGGCACTCGGTCATCGGTGATTTGGATCACGGCGAGTACGACTCCATCAACCCCGTTCATTAGAACGCTTCCCCTCGCGATCTACAAGGGTATGTAGATGCACTCCTTTCCCCTCGTTGCTAGTATACTCCATAGATGGATCTTGGTGATGCGTAGGAAATTTTAAAATTCTGCTACGATCCCCAATAAGTGCTTGAAGGTATATCTTTAGATCTTGTAATCGTTTCTTTTTGTTTCTTGTTTTATCACTAGTTTATTCTATAAAATAAAACTACAAAAAAATGGAATTAAGGTTGCCTCATGTGCTTCATCTTTTTAATATCTTTCGTTAAAATAAGGATTCCGATAATTGTGCTGTAACACCCCGGATGTAAACTTCCATCTTTGACAATGTATCCAACCTTATTCTTCATCCAATTCCTTTTGGGTCCAATCCTTTTTGGTCTCTTTTGTTTTGTTTGTTGGTTTGTACTTATTGCATTGTCTTGTCATCACTGTCATCTTCTTTATGCACTTGCCATCTTATGTTGCATCATGGCCTCATCTTAGTGTTGCATTTCATCATCCTCTTCATGTGCATTGTGTGTGTCATGCATGTTATATTGTTGCTTGACCCATGTGTGATCCATACATGACTACCTCCATGCATCACCACCTCTTCTTCTCTTTTCTTTCTTGTTGGAAGTGCCATTTTTGTCCTCCTCCATAAATGTTCAATTTTTTTCCACAATAAATCTTGCATCATGTCATAAACCTCTATGCCAAATTTCACTTCCTTTGGACTTGGTTTGGTTGGGTTCAAAAAGGTTCAAGTTTGAATTTAATTCAAACTTGAATTATTTTTCTGCCTCTAAAAATCCCCAAGCCATTTTATTTAAATAGTACCCATTTCCAGGAGCTTGGAGCTATTTTTATTTCTGCCAAATACCTCTCCTACCTCCCTGCATTTTTTCCTTTTCTACAGCTGCGAATTTAAATTCACAGAACTAAGTTAAAGGGGGAAGCCCTCCTAGTGCAGCAACTTGGGCCTTTTCCCCTCTCCCGCAGCCCAACAGAGCGCATCAACCGCAGCCCAGTCAGCCCACGCGTACAGGAGCTTCGTCCTCCTGTACGGCAGTGCATCCAGCGTGTCCACGTCGGACATGGGCGTGATTTGACGGCCGTCCGGCGTCCCTAGCCCCTATATATCATGTCACCGGTTCCCTAGGGTTCCTCCTCGACCGATTCCCCTCCTCTCCTTCCCTCGCCGCCGCTAGGTAAGGCTAGCCACGCCACGCCGTTGCCCTGCCCACCATGTTCCGGCCGAGCTTGAGCTCGTGCTCGGAGTAGCTCGTCGTCGCACCTCCGACCCTCCTGTTGCCGTGGAGAGGACCGTCAAGTCCTTCTTCGTCCCCTACCACCACGCCCGCACCTCTACGGCCCCTGGATCGACTACCACGACGACATCTTCCTCCTCTGCTTCGCGGACAGCAGCCCCACCAAATTCAGAGCTCCCTCTCGTCGCCTCCGGCTCGTCTCCGTTGACCCCGTCATGTCCTAGGGTGAGCTGGGTAACGCACCTCCCTCTCCCATCCATCCCATGGCATGTAAGCACTCATAGGACTCGCACGATCCGTGTATTTGCTGCGCCCGCAGTGCTCCGGCGAAGTCTGAAGATTTCTGCCGTGTGTGTACCTGCTGTAGCACGCCCGTGCGTCCCCGCGCTCCGGTTCCCGCCTAGCTGCGTTCTCCTCGCTACACTTTCCCACTCGCTTGCAGCCCGCATGCCACAGCCACCATGGTCGCACGGCAAGTTCGTGTACTGCCTTTGCCTGCTCTCGTCCACGCACACACGCAGCTTGCGTTCCACGGGCTCCTGCTCGAGCGTTTGCAAGCGCCACTACACCCGCACTCTCTTGCACTTCCCGCAGGCCTGATGCTGCTCTGCATTGCAAGTCGTCGCCTTCTAGCTCGTCACCGCCGGCGCCGGTGATTTCTGTGTTGTCACGGCCAAAGGCTCGGCCTTCTGGCCCTGGTTCAAAAGGAGCCAGGCGCCTCTCTCAGTACACGCACTCCCCTCTAGCGCACTGGTTAGCATGCCTCTTTCCTACCTAGGAGACCTGGGTTCGAGTCCCAGGTTCCATGTTTTTAGTGGTGGCCTTTTATTTTCACTGTGACTATGACGCCTTGGTCCCATTGTCATCCACACACACTCACAGGCCCACATGTCATGCTCTCACATCCCTCGTATCTATTTCTTTTCCTTTATTAATCTTTTATTCCAGCGATTTCCATTTCTGGAATATGCTAGCTTTCCTTTTCAGGCAAGTCCAGATCTGGACATTCCAAATATGGAAATTGCCAATTCTGTCATATTCCCTTTTAGGGCAGTTTCTCACTTATAGCATTTGTGATGATTTTTCTACAGCAACCTAGACATTTTATATATGTTTTTGGGGTAGAAAAATCCCACCAATCCAGTGGTGGCATTATTTTCTGCATTTAAGAAAGTTTGCATACATGTCATTTTACATCATGATGCTGTCTTGTCATTTTTGTGTGGTTTATTTCAAGCATGCTATGAGGTGGTTTTGCACATGGATAGTTTCATTTTCATGCCTACTCTATGCTAGATTTATTTCAGGCCATGATATGCTATGTAGTGAGTTAATCAAGCTTGTTAACATGCCTACCTGATGCTGGTTTTCTGCCATGTCCAGTTTTTCACTAAGTCTGTGATCCTGTTATCTTTTGCACTTTTGCCATGCTTGTTTGAGCTTGTAATGTTGTGATCTAGCCGTAGCTCAGTGTTCATCTTTTGTCAATAATCTCCTGTAGATTACTGCCATATGCTTTGTTGCTACGTTGGAGTGCTGTAGCATTGTTGCTTGTTGCATTCTAAGTGCTATCATGCTGTTAATCACAGATTCGTGTCATTCTTGTTTTGCTTGCCATTTGCAAACCGTGCATCCGTTTCCGGTGATCTTTATATCAATTTCGACCGAAATCATCTCATATTTCCAGTGGCATGCTTGGTTTGCCAAGTTACTGCCTTGTTCATCATTTTCCTTCCGGAGCACGCATATGCATGGCATATCATATCTTGCATATCATACATGTTTTGCATCATGTTGCTTGCGCATTTCTCGTTGTTGATTGTGGTTCCGTTTGTTTGTGTTCTTGTCTTGGGTAGAGCCGGGAGACGAGTTCGTGAACGAGGAACCTGTCGAGTACGCTTACGAGGATCAAGCTTTCGACAACTCTGAGAACCTTGCAGGCAAGATGACCACCCCTCGAAATCACTTCTATCTTTGCTTTGCTAGTTGTTCGCTCTATTGCCATGCTCCGCTACCTATCACTTGCTATATCATGTCTCCCATTTTAGCCATGTCAGCCCCTAACCATCCTCTCCTAGCAAACCGTTGTTTGGCTAAGTTACCGCTTTTGCTCAGCCCTTCTTATAGCGTTGCTAGTTGCAGGTGAAGTTGAAGTTTGTTCCATGTCGGAACATGGATATGTTGGGATATCACAATATCTCTTATTTAATTAATGCATCTATATATATTTGGTAAAGGGTGGAAGGCTCGGCCTTATGCCTGGTGTTTTGTTCCACTCTTGCTGCCCTAGTTACTGATATACCGGGATTATGTTCCTTGAGTTTGCATTCCTTACACGGTCGGGTGATTTATGGGACCCCCTTGACAGTTCGCCTTGAATAAAACTCCTCCAGCAAGGCCCAACCTTTGTTTTACCATTTGCCACCTAAGCCTTTTCCCCCGGGTTTTCGCGAGCCCGAGGGTCATCTTATTTTAACCCCCCCCAGGCCAGTGCTCCTTCGAGTGTTGGTCCGAACCGAGCAGCCTGCGGGGCCACCTCGGGGAAACTCGAGGTCTGGTTTTACTCGTAGCTTGACTTATCCGGTGTGCCATGAGAACGGGATATGTGCAGCTCCTATCGGGATTTGTCGGCACATTCGGGCGGCTTTGCTGGTCTTGTTTTACCATTGTCGAGATGTCTTGTAAACCGGGATTCCGAGACTGATCGGGTCTTTCCGGGAGAAGGTTTATCCTTCGTTGACCGTGAGAGCTTATGATGGGCTAAGTTGGGACACCCCTGCAGGGTATTATCTTTCGAAAGCCGTGCCCGCGGTTATGAGGCAGATGGGAATTTGTTAATGTCCGGTTGTAGATAACTTGTCACTTGACCCAATTAAAATATATCAACTGCGTGTGTAGCCGTGATGGTCTCTTCTCGGCGGGGTCCGGGAGGTGAACACGGTCTGTGTTATGTATGACGTAAGTAGGTGTTCAGGATCACTTCTTGGCCATTGCTAGATGACGTCCGTTCCGTTGCTTCTCTTCTCGCTCTCATTTGCGCAAGATAGCCACCATATATGCTTTTGCCGCTGCAGCTCCACCTCATTACACCATTCTTTCCTATGAGCTTAAATAGTCTTGATCTCGCGGGTGTGAGATTGCTGAGTCCTCGTGACTCACAGATTCTACCAAAACAGTTGCAGGTGCCGACGATGTCAGTGCAGATGATGGCGTCGATCTCAAGTGGGAGTTCGACGAGGAACGTGGCCGTTACTATGTGTCTTTTCCTGATGATCAGTAGTGGGCATCAAGTTGGGACGATCGGGGATCTAGCATTTGGGGTTATCTTATTTTCATCTGGATCTTGACCGTAGTCGGTCTATATGTTTGTATTTTGGATGATGTATGATTAATATTTATGTATTGTGTGAAGTGGCGATTGTAAGCCAAGTCTTTATCCCATTCTTGTTCATTACATGGGATTGTGTGAAGATGACCCTTCTTGCGACAAAACCACTATGCGGTTATGCCTCTAAGTCGTGCCTCGACACGTGGGAGATATAGCCGCATCGTGGGCGTTACATGTGCTCAAGTGCTAGAATAAGAATTACATAGAATGCTTGGCATAAAATATGTGAATGATGAGCATGATTGCAATGTTGTTAGTATGAATTCTTTGAATACCCATGATTCTAATGATATGCAAAGCCACAAGCTTGGGGATGCTCTGTTTGATGAAGATGATATGTTTAGTCCCCCAAGTTTTGATGAGAATATTTATTATGATGAAAGCATGCCTCCTATTTATGATGATTATATTGATGAAAGTGGGTTTGGAAGAGTGTCAACTTTAGGATGTAATGATCCCACTCTTTTGGAGGATGTTGAATATTATTGTGATAATTATGAAAGTGGATTTGGAGAGGTTATGACTTTATTTAGTGATGAATCCACTATTTCGGAAGAGGTTCCAGTTGATTATGAGAACAAAGTTGCTATCTATGATGATTATTGTGATGACTTGTATGCTATTAAAAATAATGATAACTATGAAACTTGTCATCATGATTTTAGTTTTCAATTGGATTATGCCTCACATGATAATTATTTTGTGGAGTTTGCTCCCACTATTATTCATGAGAAGAAATTTGCTTATGTGGAGAGTAGTAAATTTTCTATGCTTGTAGATCATGAAAAGAATGCTTTATGTGATGGTTATATTGTTGAATTCATTCATGATGCTACTGAAAATTATTATGAGGGAGTAACATATGCTTGTAGGAATTGCAATAATATCAAGTTTCCTCTCTATGTGCTTAAAATTTTAAAGTTATGCTTGTTTTGCCTTCCTATGCTAGTTGATTATTGTTCCCATAAATTGTTTGCTCACAAAATCCCTATGCATAGTAAGTGGGTTAGACTTAAATTTTCTAGTCATACTCTTCATGGTGCTCTCTTTATGTTTCAATTCTTATCTTTTATGTGAGCATCATTGAAATCATCATGGCTAGCTAGGGGCGTTAAACGTTAGCGCTTGTTGGGAGGCAACCCAATTTTATTCTTGTCCTTTGCTTTTGCTCATGTTTAGTAATAAATAATTCATATAGCCTCTGTTTAGATGTGGTTTTATGTTTTAATTAGTGTTTGTGCCAAGTAGAACCTTTGGGAAGACTTGGGTGAAGTCTATGCGATCTTGCTGTAAAAAACAGAAACTTTTGCGCTCACGAGGTTAGCTGCCATATTTTTACTGGAGAGTGCTTTTAGGTTCATTCTTTTTGCAGATGACTAAAAGATAAATTCCTCAGGTCCACCAATTTATTTCAGAATTTTTGGAGTTCCAGAAGTATTCGAATGATACAGATTACTACAGACTGTTCTGTTTTTGACAGATTCTGTTTTCTATGTGTTGTTTGCTTATTTTATTGAATCTATGAGTAGTATCAGAGGGTATGAACCATAGAGAAATTGTAATACAGTATATATTACACCAATATGAATTTAGAATGAGTTCAAAACAGTACCTAAGTGGTGATTTATTTTCTTATACTAACGGAGCTTACGAGTTTTCTGTTAAGTTTTGTGTTGTGAAGTTTTCAAGTTTTGGGTAAAGATTCGATGGACTATGGAATAAGGAGTGGCAAGAGCCTAAGCTTGGGGATGCCCAAGGCACCCCAAGGTAATATTCAAGGACAACCAAGAGCATAAGCTTGGGGATGCCCCGGATGGCATCCCCTCTTTCGTCTTCGTTCATCGGTAACTTTACTTGGAGCTATATTTTTATTCACCACATGATATGTGTTTTGCTTGGAGCGTCATTTTATTTTGTTTTGCTTGCTGTTTGAATAAAATACCAAGATATGAAATTATTAAATGTTAGAGAGTCTTCACATAGTTACATAATTATTCAACTACTCATTGATTTTCACTTATATCTTTCGAAGTAGTTTGTTATTTGCTCTAGTGCTTCACTTATATCCTTTTAGAGCACGGCGGTGGTTTTATTTTGAAGAAATTGTTGATCTCTCATGCTTCACTTATATTATTTTGAGAGTCTTTTAGAACAGCATGATAATTTGCTTTGGCTATAAAATTAGTCCTAATATGATAGGCATCCAAGATGGGTATAATAAAAACTTTCATATAGAGTGCATTAAATACTATGGGAAGTTTGATACTTGATAGTTGTTTTGAGATATAAAGGTGGTAATGTTAGAGTCATGCTAGTTGGGTAATTGTGAAATTGAGAAATACTTGTGTTGAGGATTGCAAGTCCCGTAGCATGCATGTATGGTAAACGTTGTGTGACAAATTTGAAGCATGGGGTGTTCTTTGATTGCTTTCCTTATGAGTGGCGGTAGGGGACGAGCGATGGTCTTTTCCTATCAATATATCCCCCTAGGGGCATGCGTAGTAGTACTTTGCTTCGAGGGATAATAAACCTTTGCAATAAGTATATGAGTTCTTTATGACTAATGTGAGTCCATGGATTATACGCACTCTTACCTTTTCACAATTTGCTAGCCTCTACGGTACCGTGCATTGCCCTTTCTCACTTCGAGAGTTGGTGCAAACTTCGCCGGTGCATCCAAACCCCGTGATATGATACGCTCTATCACACATAAGCCTCCTTATATCTTCCTCAAAACAGACACCATACCTACCTATTATGGCATTTCCATTGCCATTCCGAGATATATTGCCATGCAACTTTCCACCATTCCGTTTATTATGACATGCTCCATCATTGTCATATTGCTTTGCATGATCATGTAGTTGACATCGTATTTGTGGCGAAGCCACTGTCATAATTTCATACATGTCACTCTTGATTCATTGCAAATCCCGGTACACCGCCGGAGGCATTCACATAGAGTCATATCTTGTTCTAAGTATCGAGTTATAATTCTTGAGTTGTAAGTAAATAAAAGTGTGATGATCATCATTATTAGAGCATTGTCCCAGTGAGGAAAGGATGATGGAGACTATGATTCCCCCACAAGTCGGGATGAGACTCCGGAAGAAAAATAAAAAATAAAAATAAAAATAAAAATAAAAAAATAGGCCAAAGAAGCCCAAACAAAAAAAGAGGCCAAAGAAGCCCAAACAAAAAAATGAGAGAAAAAGAGAGAAGGGACAATGTTACTATCCTTTTTCCACACTTGTGCTTCCAACTAGCACCATGTTCTTCATATAGAGAGTCTCTTGAGTTGTCACTTTCATATAATAGTGGGAATTTTTCATTATAGAACTTGGCTTGTATATTCCAATGATGGGCTTCCTCAAAATGCCCTAGGTCTTTGTGAGCAAGCAAGTTGGATGCACACCCACTTAGTTTCTTTTGATGAGCTTTCATATATTTATAGCTCTAGTGCATCCGTTGCATGGCAATCCCTACTCCTCGCATTGACATCAATTGATGGGCATCTCCATAGCCCGTTGATTAGCCGCGTCAATGTGAGACTTTCTCCTTTTTTGTCTTCTCACATAACCCCCATCATCATATGCTATTCCACCCATAGTGCTATGTCCATGGCTTGCACTCATGTATTGCGTGAGGGTTGAAAAAGCTGAAGCGCGATAATAAGTATGAACCAATTGCTCGGCTCGTCATCGGGGTTGTGCATGATGGGAGCATTTTGTGTGACGAAAATGAAGCATGGCCAAACTATATGATTTTGTAGGGATAAGCTTTCTTTGGCTATGTTATTTTGATAAGACATAATTGCTTGGTTAGCATGCTTGAAGTATTACTATTTTTATGTCAATATTAAAACTTTGTCTAGAATCTTTTGGATCTGAACATTCTTGCCACAATAAAGAAGATTACATTGATAAATATGTTAGGTAGCATTCCACATCAAAAATTCTGTTTTTATCATTTACCTACTCGAGGACGAGTAGGAATTAAGCTTGGGGATGCTTGATACGTCTCCAACGTATCTACAATTTTTGATTGTTCCATGCTATTATATTATACATCTAGGATGTTTTATATGCATTTATATGCTATTTTATATGATTTTTGGGACAAAACCTATTAACCTAGAGCCCAGTGCCAGTTTCTATCTTTTCCTTGTTTTTGAGTTTTATAGAAAAGGAATAGCAAACGGAGTCCAATTGACCTGCTAATTTGTGTGGATTTTTTATGGACCAAAAGAAGCCCCCAGAGTAAAAGAGTTGGGCCAGAAGAGTCCCGAGCTGTCCACGAGGGTGGAGGGCGCGCCCTAACCCCCTGAGCGTGGGCCCCTATCTCGTGGACGACTCGAAGACCCCCCTGACGTGAGACCTACGCCAAAAATTCCTATAAATACAGAAACGTCCAGAAAATAATGTAGATCGGGAGTTCTGCCGCCGCAAGCCTCTGTAGCCACCAAAAACCAATCGGGACCCTGTTCCGGCACCCTACCGGAGGGGGGATCCCTCACCGGTGGCCATCTTCATCATCCCGGCGCTCTCCATGACGGGGAGGGAGTAGTTCACCCTCGGGGCTGAGGGTATGTACCAGTAGCTATGTGTTTGATCTCTCTCTCTCTCTCTCTCGTGTTCTTGATTCGGCATGATCTTGATGTATCGCGAGCTTTGCTATTATAGTTGGATCTTATGATTTTTCTCCCCATCTACTCTCTTGTAATGGATTGAGTTTTCCCTTCGAAGTTATCTTATCGGATTGAGTCTTTAAGGATTTGAGAACACTTGATGTATGTCTTGCATGGGATACCCGTGGTGACAATGGGGTATTCTATTGATTCACTTGATGTATGTTTTGGTGATCAACTTGCGGGTTTCGTGACCTTGGGAATCTATGCATGGGGTTGGCACACGTTTTTGTCTTGACTCTCCGGTAGTAACTTTGGGGCACTCTTTGAAGTTCTATGTGTTGGTTGAATAGATGAATCTGAGATTGTGTGATGCATATCGTATAATCATACCCGCGGATACTTGAGGTGACATTGGAGTATCTAGGTGACATTAGGGTTTTGGTTGATTTGTGTCTTAAGGTGTTATTCTAGTACGAACTCTATGATAGATCGAACGGAAAGAATAACTTCGTGTTATTTTACTACGAACTCTTGAATAGATCGATCAGAAAGGATAACTTTGAGGTGGTTTCGTACCCTACAATAATCTCTTCGTTTGTTCTCCGCTATTAGTGACTTTGGAGTGACTCTTTGTTGCGTGTTGAGGGATAGTTATATGATCCAATTATGTTATTATTGTTGAGAGAACTTGCACTAGTGAAAGTATGAACCCTAGGCCTTGTTTCAACGCATTGCAATACCGTTTTTGTTCACTTTTATCATTAGTTACCTTGCTGTTTTTATATTTTCAGATTACAAAAACCTTTATCTACCATCCATATTGCACTTGTATCACCATCTCTTCGCCGAACTAGTGCACCTATACAATTTACCATTGTATTGGGTGTGTTGGGGACACAAGAGACTCTTTGTTATTTGGTTGCAGGGTTGTTTGAGAGAGACCATCTTCATCCTACGCCTCCCACTGATAGATAAACCTTAGGTCATCCACTTGAGGGAAATTTTCTACTGTCCTACAAACCTCTGCACTTGGAGGCCCAGCAACGTCTACAAGAAGAAGGTTGTGTAGTAGACATCAGTATAAGTGTTGGGTTGTCTCCCAACAAGCGCTTTTCTTTAATGCCTTTCTAGCTAGGCATGATGATTTCAATGATGCTCACATAGAAGATAAGAATTGAAACATAAAGAGAGCATCATGAAGCATATTACTAGCACATTTAAGCCTAACACACGTCCTATGCATAGGGATTTTGTGAGAAAACAATTTTTGGGAGCAAGAATCAACTAGCATTGGAAGGCAAAACAAGCAAAACTTCAAGATTTTCAACACATAGAGAGGAAACTTGATATTATTGCAATACCTACAAGCATATGTTCCTCCCTCATAATAATTTTCAGTAGCATCATGAATGAATTAAACAATATAACTATCACATAAACCACTCTTTTCATGATGCACATGCATAAAAATTTATTACTCTCCACATAAGCAAAATTATCCTCATGAATAGTAGTGGGAATAAACTCAACAAAATAACTATCATGTGATAATTGATTCACATAATCAATTTGAGCATGACAAGTTTCATGGATATCCTTACTCTTTATAGCATACATGCCATAACAATAATCATCATAGTAGCAACCTTTTTATAATAGTCAATTGAAACTTCTTCCAAAATAGTGGATTCATCACTAAATAAAGTCATGACCTCTCCAAATCCACTTTTATAATCATTATAATAAGATTCAACACCCTCTAAAATAGTGGGATCATTACCTCCTAGAGTTAACGCTCTTCCAAACCCACTTTTATCAATATAATCATCATAAATAGGGGCATGCTATCATCATAATAAATATTCTCATCAAAACTTGCGGGACTAAAAATATCATCTTCATCAAATATAGCATCCCCAAGCTTATGGCTTTGCATATCATTAGCATCATGGATATTCAACGAAAGCATACTAACAACATTGCAATCATGCTCATCATTCAAAGATTTGGTGCCAAACATTTTATTGACTTCTTCTTCTAACACTTGAACACAATTTTCCTTTCCCTCATTTTGACGAAAGACATTAAAAAGATGAAGCATATGAGGTAACCTCAATTCCATTTTTTGTAGTTTTCTTTTATAGACTAAAATAGTGATAAAACAATAAACTAAAAGATTCAATTGCAAGATCTAAAGATATAGCTTTCAAGCACTCACCTCCCCGGCAAAGGCGACAGAAAAGAGCTTGATGTCTACTACGCAACCTTATTCTTGTAGACTCGTGTTGGGCCTCCAAGCGCAGAGTTTTGTCAGACACTAACAAATTTGCCTCAAGTGGATGACCTAAGGTTTATCAATCCGTGGGAGGCATATGATGAAGATTGTCTCTCTCAAACAACCCTGCAACCAAATAACAAAGAGTCGCTTGTGTCCCAACCACACCCAATACATTGGTAAATTGGATAGGTGCACTAGTTCGGCGAAGAGATGGCGATACAAGTGTAATATGGATGGTAGATATAGGTTTTTGTAATCTCAAAATATAAAAACAACAAGGTAACTAGTAACAAAAGTGAGCAAAAATGGTATTGCAATGCTTGAAAACAAGGCCTAGGGTTCATACTCTTGAAAACAAGGCCTAGGGTTCATACTTTCACTAGTGCAAAGTCTCTCAACAATGATAACATAACTAAATCATATGGAAATCCCTCAACGTGCGACAAAGAGTCACTCCAAAGTTCCTATCGCGGAGAACATAAGGAAATTGCTTGTAGGGTACGAAACCACCTCAAAGTTATTCTTTCTGATCAATCTTTTGAGCTATTCCTATAAGTGTCACAAACAACCCTAGAGTTCATACTAAAATAACACCATATGATACACATCAATCAACCCTAATGTCACCTAGATACTCCAATGTCACCACAAGTATCCGTGCGTCAATTATACGATATGCATCAAACAATTTCAGATTCATAATATTCAATCCAACACAAAGAACCTCAAAGAGTGCCCCACAATTTCTACCGGAGAAACAAGGATGAAAACGTGCATCAACCCCTATGCATTGATTACCCCAATGTCACCTCGGGAATCCGCGAGTTGAGTGCTGATGCGGCTCGAAGCTACGCCGGTATTTACCGAAAGAGGAAGAGATGATGCAACACAGCAGCGGTAGGTATTTCCCTCAGTGATGAAACCAAGGTTATCGAACCAGTAGGAGAACCTAGCAACACAACATAAACAGCCCCCGCACACAGATAACAAATCCTGGCAACCCGACGTGTTAAAGGGGTTGTCAATCCCTTTCAGGTAACGGCACCAGAAATTGGCAAACAGACGTCAGATAATTGTAGTAGATTGATAGATCAAACGCCAAATAAAATAAATAAGAATAAAACGCAGCAAGGTATTTTTGTATTTTTGGTTTAATAGATCTGAAAATAAAATGCAAATAAAATAGATCGCGAAGGCAAATAATATGAGAAAGAGACCCGGGGGCCGTAGGTTTCACTAGTGGCTTCTCTCGAGAAAAATAGCAAACGGTGGGTAAACAAATTAATGGTGGGCAATTGATAGAACTTCAAATAATCATGACGATATCCAGGCAAAGATCATTACATAGGCATCCCGTACAAGATTAGTAGACTGACTCCTGCCTGCATCTACTACTATTACTCTACACATCGACCGCTGTCCAGCATGCATCTAGTGTATTAAGTTCATGGAGGAACGGAGTAATGCAATAAGAACGATGACATGATGTAGACAAGATCTATCAATGTAGAGATAGACCCCATCGTTTTATCCTTAGTACCAATGATACACACATGTCGGTTCCCCTTCTATCACCGGGATCAAGCACCGTAAGATCGAACCCACTACAAAGCACCTCTTCCCATTTCAAGATAAATAGATCAAGTAGGCTAAACAAAACCCAAATATCGGAGAAGAAATACGAGGCTATTAGAAATCATGCATATAAGAGATCAAAGAAACTCAAATAACTTTCATGGATATAAAAAGATAGATCTGATCATAAACTCAAAGTTCATCCGATCCCAACAAACACACCGCAAAAAGAGTTACATCATATGGATCTCCAAGAGACCATTGTATTGAGAATTCAGCGAGAGAGAGAGAGGAAGCCATCTAGCTACTAACTATGGACCCGAAGGTCTACAAAGAACTACTCACGCATCATCGGAGAGGCACCAATGGAAGTGGTGAACCCCTCCGTGATGGTGTCTAGATTGGATCTGGTGGTTCTAGACTCTACGGCGGCTAGAATTGATTTTCGTCGACTCCCCTAGGGTTTTTGGAATATTGGGGTATTTATAGAGCAAAGAGGCGGTCCGGGGGGCACCCGAGGTGGGCACAACCCACCAGGGCGCGCCTGGACATCCTGGCATGCCCTGGTGGGTTGTGCTCTCCTCAGAGAACCCCCCAGGTGCAACCTTGGCCCATCAGGTGTCTTCTGGTCCATAAAAAATCTCCATGAAGTTTCGTTGCATTTGGACTCCGTTTGGTATTGATTTCCTGCGATGTAAAAAACATGCAGAAAACAACAACTGGCACTTGGCACTATGTCAATAGGTTAGTATCAAAAAATGATATAAAATGACTAGACAATGATTATAAAACATCCAAGATTGATAATATAACCGCATGGAACGATCAAAAATTATAGATACGTTGGAGACGTATCAGCATCCCCAAGCTTAACTCCTACTCGTCCTCGAGTAGGTAAGTGATAAAAATAGAATTTTTGATGTGGAATGCTGCCTAATATGTCATATCATATTCTTTTCTTTATAGCATGGACATTTGGACTTTTATATTGTTCAAAGCAATAGTCTAGTGTTGACATGATAACTTAAATACTCAAGCATATCAACAAGCAACCATGTCTTTCAAAATATCAATGCTAAAATAAGTTATCCCTAGCCCATCATGCTCAATCATGATCCATTCACGAAACACACTCGCATATTAGCTACACCCAATACTCAAGTACGATCATATTGCCTCCTAGTTGGTGCTTTTATAAGAGAAGATGGAGACTCAAATTCAAAATAAAATTGCATAAAGTAAAAGAAAGGCCCTTCCCAGAGGGAAGTAGGGATTTGTAGAGGTGCGAGAGCTCAAAGCGAAAAACTTAGAGATAAAAACATTTTGGGAGGTGTATCCTTCCCACCAACGAAAACGACTTAGAGTTCCCAACACTTTCCATGCTAGATATATCATAGGCGGTTCCCAAACAAAAAATAAAGTTTATTCCTTTTTCAACCATACTTTCACTTTCCATGGCTAACCGTATGCACGGGTGCCTTCCATACCAACACTTTCCAAGGAATTTATTATTTGACAATCTAAAGTAAATTCATTTTTCATTTCGGGACTGGGCATCCCTAATACCTTTGCCTTACTCTCGTGCAATGACAAGTGAATAAATACTCATCTTGAGAATAACACATCTAGCATGGAAAATATTAGCCACCCCTCACCGCTCCGTGAGCGGTACAAACACACAAAAGAGAAGTTTATTTTGAAAATTAGAGATGGCACATACAAATTTGCTTAGAACGGCAAAAGAATACCGCATATAGGTAGGTATAGTGGACTCATGTGGATCCCGACGGACAAGAAACCATAAAGTTCACTGCCCAAAGGAGACAACATGAATCCCGACGGACAAACTAGACGAGGATCAAAGCTCAAATTAAAGATAAACTCGTACAAAAGGGATCCATTGATAGATGCCGTAAAAAAATAGCCAGCTTGACATAGATGGCAGCCGAGTAGTCTTCGTGCATGTGGCCCCCATGACTAGCACCTTGGAGGAACTCAGTTGTCGCTATTTAACCCTCGCAGTGATCCGAAGCACATGAAACCTAATTTTGCGAGATGACAAGAAACCTTTTTTAGATTTCTCACCAGAACTACAGCCTTGTACGACACAGTCTGCATGATATGTAGACGATAGCCAATCCAGGCGTGTTTGCTGGAGTCTGGTCACATGCATGGACGAACTGATATTCCGTGTCATGTAGGGATCGTCCAGGCACCAACGTCGAGGCCTCCACCAACGTCTGTACAACACTTCTCTAGTACTATCACTCGTCTCTCTCTTCTATTAACTCACCCGACTTGCGGGGCCGGGGAGTGTGCCTATGGTCGGTTCTCAATTGCGGCCCCACATGTGTGTGCAAACGCAATATGACGCGCGTTCCATTCTGAGAGCGGCGTGCCAGACCGACCGACCGTCTGGGGTGCGACGTGAACGCGATGGGCGTGCTGTATACTGTACTCCGTAAATGTGTACCGCCGTTTTCTTAAGGCTTTGCTCCATGGAGCAATCCATGGATACAAAATTAGTATACTATACTATTTAAAAGTCGAGGGCGTGGCTTTTCCCGTGCGGTAGGCGGGGCAGTTCCGCCTAGTCGGTTCGACAGAGATGCGAGAAGATGAGGGAGTAGGTTGCTGCAAACGTAGGGCTGTGTGTTTTGATAGCGAGTTACTGCTGGACAGGTGGGGCCTGGTGATTTGACTTGCCATTATCATTTTAACTGCGGCGCTACGACCGGCGTGAGTCTCCCGATTCCTGACCACCTCCATACAGGTGCCTCTCCCGATGCTCCACCATGTAGAGGCTGGCTCTTGCTTGAGAGCCCACTCCACTTTTTCCTTGCCTCTTTCCCCCACATATGCAAAAATGCCATGTAAAGGGGGCTTATAGCCCACTATTGTACTTGATCCTACAGGTGCTAAGCCTGCCACATAGGCATAAAGTCTGATGTGGCAAGTTAATTAAGAAGAGATAGACTAGTTTGGTGACCCCAGGAAGAAACGATGCTAAGCGCGTGTACCTAGATGAAGCAAACTTAGCAACAAAAAACTAAGCACCTATGCATTGGGGACTTGAGTTGCTAAGCCATTTAATGCCCATAGTCATTGGAATAGGCCACTCCTTGGCAAATGCAATAAATACTACGAAGAAAGAGATAGAGAGAAGTAAACAAAAAATACTCTTATAGCCAACCTTATAGCTAACCTTGTTGTAGTATGAGCTACTAAGTGATGACTATGTATGACATGCCAACATCAGATAGCCTAACGCACCGTGTTAAATCTCCAAGGGCGCGAGCGAGGCAACGGTCGTGGTAGGCGCGACCATGATACAGGCTGCTGGCAGCCCATGGATCTGAGATCAAATGGTCGCATGCTAAGTTGCTGAAAATTTGCAGAATAACCCTCCAGGATAGGATATTCAGCCATAGGTCTAGAATCACACCATGCAACCGTTCGATCTTAGATCCAAGGGCTCTCGAAAGCTTCGTATCACCTGCAATTTTCCCGACACTTGACATGACATCGAAAGCCATTTAATTGGGCGTCGAGTAGACATGACATCTAATTGGGCCCCCATAGTACTGTGCGTGAATCCATTTATCCACCAGGCAAGCCACTACCCTGCCGTTCGCACGCGCCCCCCCACTTGGCATTTTTACAATCGATAAACCGCTCCTAGTCGTCCTGTCCTTTCACATTACGGCAGTTCCACTAATCCTAACCCTCCTCCCAAATCCATGGCGTCCCAAATCTTCATGGTAAGCGGTGAGTACAAGGTTAGAACCATCACCGGCGATGAGTTCGATGTCATCTACACCCGTTCTTCGGCGACGGTGAAAGGATGCCTTCATCGCTTCAGACGCATGTTCGAAAACTCAAATGATGAGTGGGTCGCTGGGCTAGACGTTGAGTACACCACAGTCCTGGGAAAAGAGAAGAATCTAAAGGAGGAAGAGAGGAAGAAGCCCGCCGTGATCCAGGTTTGCGGGCATGACTTATGCTTGGTCTACCACATATGCTATGCCGACGTTGAGTGCGAGGAATTTAAGAAGTTCCTCAAGGGAGGCCGAGTCAAATTCGTTACTGTAGACTTTATGAACGACATAAGAGTACTGGAACGGATAGGCCTCGTTGTAGGCAAACCCTTCAACCTCCAGAATAATGGGCTGGTGTCCTCCCGTGATAAGGCTTCAATGCTGACCCTGGCAGGAGCCATGGTTCATCCTTCGTACGGTACACTGAAGAAACCTCCGCACACGTTTCATTGTGCATGGCAGTGGAATGTACTAGATATAGACCACATCCACTACGCTGCAATGGATGGCTACCTTTGTTTCAATATCTACAAGGGTTGGATGAAGAGCAAGAGCCAAGTGTGCGGTTCAAGCAAAGAAGTATCGGCCAAGAGGAAGAGTGACAAGGACGAAGTCGAGGACGTGGACGAGGACTCCGAGTAAGGTGGCAGTGTCGTTGCTCATGGTGGTTCTAATGCAGTGTCTACCGGATTAGTTGCTTAGTTTAATTTCTGGTGTGCTTAGTTTTATTTGAGGGGTGTGTTGTGTTGAGCCCCCGGCAGAACTATGTTATGTTTCTTCTCATTACTTTAACTCTTCAGTATGTACATACTAGTATTTCTTACAGTTCATCTTTTAATTGGTATAGTACTACGACTACCACTCGTTTCTTCACATTATATACGTACAATATATATGGCCAACATCATATAGCCAGCAGTTTAGTTGTCAAAGAATTTCAGGGGGCTTAGTTTTGTCAAAGAATTTCAGGGTGCTTAGTTTTATTTGAGGGGTGTGTTGTGCTGGACACCATTATTGTGACTCAAATCTCTTTTGCCATGTTATAATGACATAAATACCGATGGACCAACATGCCAGCTCTCCCTCTATCTCACTACAGTAAAATAAAGTGTGGGGCCTACTTGATCCCAACAGCGTTCTTATTTTCCTGTAAAATTGTTCGCTTGGTTACTCCTGACAAGCGGGGCCACACTTATCATTGTGAGAATCGGCTTATTTTTGTCATGTAACATGGTCAACGGTTTTGACGTGAAAATCACAATGTCTAATGGCATTTTTGAGCAAACATCTAACTTAACGATGGCATTTTTGAGATATCTAATTGCATTTTTGAGCAGGCATCTCACGGATCGATGGCATTTTTGAGTAGTTGTAACTTCTAATGGCAAAACTAAGTAGTGATACACAAACTAGTGGCATAAATAATAAGAACCCAAGAATTAAATAGGTATGCTAATTTCTTTAATAGAATTTAGCACCCCATTTAAGCACGTACTAGCTTTTTTAATAGTACTATATGCATAATTTGGCGACGAGCGCTCTCTATATGTACCACCTTTTTTCTTTAATTTCATCTTGTTAGTTTTGCTCCATGGCGCAATCCATCGATCCTACTACTGTACAAAAGTATACATTTTTAAAAGGCTAGAGGGCGGGGCAGTCTAGCTAGGTCGGTTTCAAGAGAGGCGAGGGCCTTTGTGATTTGACGGCTCATTACTGCTGGAAGGCGGGGCCTTGTGATTTGACTGCTCGTATAAATGTGCCAACGACCTGAGGAGGAGCAAAGAACCGTGCGGTATAGTCAAGTTTTCCACTGGAGTACGACGGAGGAGCACGAAACACGGCAGCCCAGTGCCATATCCTCTACTCTCTACTCTTATATATTATATATTACTAGCAAGAGGCATTGTTCTATTGGCGATAAAGAATGATCTAATTTGCTAGTCATCTCATTTTTAGCATTGTTCTATTCATGCCTCGCAGAGAAGGTGACACGTGCGGCGAAACACCCGAAGCAAAAGAAGAAACACAGGAGCAAAAGAAGAAGGAAGATTATCACCCCAAAAAAGAAGGAAGACGCACACACAAGTCTGGGGCGCTGCTCTCACTACATGAAGGGTTGCTGGCCGCGGAGTCGTAACTGCTTCTTCATCGCCTCCACGACCTCCATCTCCTTGCGCGTCTCCTCCGCCATCTTCTTCATTGTGTCCATGACGCGGGATTTCTCGACGCGAGCCTTCATCATCTGTTCCACGGCCGCATTACGTACCTTGACAGCAGCCGGGTGCTCGATGCGGAGCTTCGCCAACTCCTCCTTCTGTTCCATGACGAGGGCCTGCAGCATCTTCATCGAGGAACTACTATTCTCATGCAGCTTCTTCCAGCCGGCGTTCTCCTCCTTCAGCAGGTCGAGCTCGTGGCAGAGCTTCGCCTTGTCCTCCTGAAGTTGCAGGATTTCGCCGGTCGCCTTCTTCTCGAGGCAATGCTCTTCTTCAGCAGCATCACCAAGCCGGCGGTCAACTCCCCCTGCTCATTGAGCTCAGCGGGCATGTCGTCGAGGCTCTCCTTCAGCAGCTCCACCAAGCCGTGGATGAACTCCTTCTGCTTATTGAGGTGCTTATTGAGCTGATCGGGCATGCCGTCGAGGGATAACGACTCCAGCGCCGCCAGCTCGGCATGTTCGCCTCCGCGGCTAGGGCGCTCCTGGGAGCCATCGCCTGCCCGTGAGAGATCTTTCGAGGTCTCTGCGTGGCGGCGAGCCCTCTTTTTTTTCCGCAGCCTTGGTTGCCGCTCCCTTGTTACGAGTAGTTCTCGACCTAGAGCTCTGCACACCGGCCATGGCAAGGACGGACGAAGAAGGAGGACTTATGAGGAGGAAGGTAGAGTAATTTTCGGTTAGGTAGTTCCCCTTTTTATAACCTAAGTACTAGCACTAGTACTAAAACCTGCATAGTGGGAACACGTTCAGGTTTGGTACGTACTGGTAGGTGTGAGCAGGCTTGCACTTAATTGTAGCACTAGTACTTTGGAATGTGATGGGAACAAGGTAAAGATTAATTGATGGTTTTGGTTTCGAGGCCCGAAACGGCTCCCGATGAGTTTAGTGGAACATAAATTTCAAGTACTCCCGATGAGTTTAGTAGAACATAAATTGTTTAACATAAAAAATATATCATTAAAAAATAGAATATTTGAAGTTTGTAATGATATATTTTTCATAATGTATGCCTCTTATTAAGTGGTCAAATTAACGACCTAGGTACATGTGCAAGACTTGTAAACTGAGATAGAGGGAGTACTACACTGCTCAAATGCGGTCGCACAAGTCAGTGATGTAACTGGTCGTACATGTCAGACCAAGCCGATGCGTGTCCCTTCGGTGAGACGCGGGTCCGACCGACCGTCTGTTGGTGCGACCGACGTAAAGTACTTACGCGATGGAGACTTCTGGTTGTGGCTTCGGTTGATTGTCACGACCAAGCATTCTAAAACTAGTGATAAATCAATTACCATCTTTTTCCAAACGACAAGTATTTTTTACAGGAAAACAATACATATAGATGGAGTGATTGTCAAGATTGCAAACCGACATGGCGTTGCAAGTTCACTGCAGCAACAACCGACTAGGTCACTGCATCGCTGGCGGGGAAGGAGGGCAGCTCACCTCGCCTACGATGCATGCCCAGCGGCGCCGCCGCAACTGGTCCGGGATTTGGCTTCTCCTACCGCCCATTTGAACAGTTGCACCGGCTGCTCATGCCATTGCACAGGTATGCGTGTTCTTTCCTACGCATTCGACTCCATGAATATGATCTCTGCCATTAGCCCTAGCTCGAAATCAACGCGACGCTGCCAGATGCTGACATCCCTCAGCATCTCTCCCCTGAGATCGACTTGCGCCTCCACCTTGTGCTACGCCAGGCGCAGCTCCTTGGAACTTCTCTCCAATCGATGCGATGCTTCCTCAATCCGATTTGCCCTTGCTGCCCACCACCTAAAACGCAGCCCTGGCATGTCCTCCGACGCCACCGATCTGTGATTCCAGAGCAATGGATCCCCTCTAAAACACATGTGGGTTTCGCTCAAAGGCGGCAGTGCTGCGGGCCGCAGCGAGAGGGCAGCCCGTGGGATCCTGGGATCTAAGGGATTATCCATGGCGTGATCCTCCATGGCGGGATCCGGTGGATGAGGCGGGGAGGCGAGCCTAGGCGCTGGGAGAGCCCTACGAGGCTAAGATAAAGATAGTAATACTCCATCCCTATTTAAATACAAAGGCCACCAACAGTAGCCCTGGCAAAAATTGATCATGCTGCCTGCGTCCTGGTTTATTGGCCCCCTTTTTTTGTGCCACTTTTTATGACATGCATAAATATTATGTACTTACAAATATGGTCAAAAATTGGCACAAAATATGAAGGAGACCAATGGAAGTACTGGCACCCCATGATTTAACTACTCGCATGCGCGCAGTGGAGTAGTAATGTCTTTCTTCCGCCCTCACGTCCACTCAATTTGCATGCGCTGTATTAATTGACCATCAATGAAATGAAGGACTTTACACGCGTCAAATTATCACATGGGGTGGATCTTCGTACAAAAATGCGTCGCCCCGTGTACCCGCGTGTGCGTGCGAGGGAATGAGTGCGTGCGTGGCGTGCGTGCACATCTTCGCTTCGTGCATGTACCGCCAGTGTGGCTCAGAGAGGACGAGTACATTCTTCTGGAAGCAGCAGCACGTCACTGTGATCAATCCACACAAGGAGGTCGCGACAACGCCTCCACATGTGCCACGTAGCTTCATGAACTGTAAGAGAGACACTGTGTAGCGTGCCATTGGAATTCTAATTTACGTGTTTGCACATACTCGAAGTACTAGTAAGGTACACGTGCATTGCACGCATCAGATTTGGCAACCAAATTATGAATAAATACCACACTATAGCATGTAAGCTCTGAGTCATATATGCCTGATGTAGACCTTCGTTTAATTCTTATAGTTCATCTCATTCAAAATAAATTAGTTTTTATAAAAAAGCTAGGGCCTCTTTGATTCGTAGGATTTCCAAAACGCGGGAATAGGAAAAACATGGGATTAGAGTGGAATGTCGTCTTGAATCCTACAGGATTGTACGAGTGTTTGATTGTGCATAGAAAAAACGCAGGATTCTTTCAAAGTGGTTTGAGTGGATGGGATGTTTCCTATGAAATCTAGTGCAAATGAATCCTATGGAAAAATTTCTATGGTTTACAATCCTACGAATCAAACAACCAAGATAGGAAAAATTCCTAAGGATTAGAATCCTCCAAAATTCCTTTGAGAATCCTTTGAATCAAAGAATCCCTTAATCTATTTTATGATTCGTGGAATTGTGCGTTGTAAAGCATAAAGTAAAAACAAATAATGGCAATTCAACTAGAAAAAAGTTTGGGCAGTTATGATACGGAAGATTCTAGAACAAAGGAGAAGCACTGGTGTTTTGAGGTTTGTGCATTATGCTTAAGTTAAACCATGGAGTCTGCTAGATTGTACATGTGGCAAAATCCGGTGGGGGGCTAGAAGATGGTGCGAGGGGCCAAGTGGAGGGAGACTATGAAGGAGTGCACAAGTGCGGGATCGATATTTGAAGAGAGGGGGCGAGAACGTGCGCTGTTGCGTGCAGTGGTGAAGCCATGAAAAATAAATGAGCTAGGGGGCAAGCATTGCTAATCCTTTACGAGGAGGGCCAATTCATCAACTTAAACCATTTTACCAGCAATTGTCTAATGATCACATTCATATTAGCCTCGATATATAGTGATGTTAGGGGGGGCAGGGCCCTTGCTGCCCCCTGTCTTCGCCACTGTGCACGCGTCTGAGAGATGAAGTGGAGGCATGGATGATGAGAGGGGGACGTTGAATATATAATTAATGTGGGTGTATTAGCTATGTAATCCTATATAGAGAGGTATAGATTGATCGATGTGGACGTGGGAAAGAGGGTGAGACCTCACTAGATATATAGATTGATCGGTTTGTGTGGAAAACAGTGAAAGACCTAGCTATATATACACACACATAGAGGAACATCAATCGTTGCGCATGCATGTGAGAGATAAAGAATGCCTGATATGATGGGGAGGGGGAGGTGTGTGTGTGTGTGTGTGCATGCATGGGAGACCGACCTGAAGAAAAAGATTTCATGTGTGCGATGGATAATGCCGACTAGTACTGCGTGTGCATGCATGCACGAGAGAAAGTTAATGGTACAATTATAAAGAGAAGATGACTGTGTGGGTGTAAAAGACTAGGTGACGTCATAATCAATGTAAAGTAGAACTCAAATATTTGAATAAGAGATCATGATGTTTGAAACCCATGCATGCATGAATATAACTAAGATATGCGTGGTGTGATTTGGAAACGAGCATGTTGTACTGTATACACATTGAACAAGGTCAGACTGATTTGTATTTGAGATATCGATGGCAGACATCGTTTGGCCACATTGCATCCATGCATGGACACACTATTCTAATTGGAGATGATGGGTGGCTTTCGCATCACATATCTATATCTATACCCCTATATATTATATTTTATATTTTTTATATAGTGTGCGGATACTTTAACTTTGAAAGATGGTCGTTGGATGAGGCCAATCCGATGGTGCAGAGATGGCAAATTTGAGCACAACTGGCCGTTGGATATCATCTAGATTCCACCAGATTTTGCCACATGTACAATCTAGAAGACTCCATGGTTGAACTTAAACATAATGCACAAACCTCAAAACACAAGCACTTCTTCTTTATTCTAGAATCTTCCGTATCAGAATTGCCCAAATGTTTTTCTACATGATTTGCCATTATTTGTTTTTACTTTATGCCTTACAATGCACAATTCCATGAATCTTAAAATAGATTAGCTTTCTTATAAAAACTAGATGATTTTGAATGAAATGAACTATAAGAAAACGAACATATACATCATGCATATATGACTCAAAGCTTACATGCTATAATGTGGTATTTATTCATAATTTGGTTGCCAAATCTCATGTGTGCAATGCACGTGTACCTTACTAGTCTAAATGGTGTTTGTGTGTGTGTTGTGCTTGTTAAACACATTGTACATAGTATATCATACATGGCTTAGATTCTGAACATGTAGCTAGAGCATTCATGTACTATGATTTGAATTCAACATAAAATCTATACATATATTTGAATTTGAGATTGTATGTACATGTAGTTCGTATTTATATAGGAATTTACTTCTCCTATATTCATGTCATGTATTGTGAAGATAATATTTAGATGGTTGTCTAACTAACCCGAGTACAATCCCATTCAAACAGGGAAAATGTACTCAAATTTAGTCCATATGCTCGACAACACACATTGTTTTTTTATTGTTGAGGAAAGTGCAAATTGTTTTGGTACTGTACACGTTATGTTTGTTGTCCTGATTTTTTTAGTTTTGTTGTTGTATTTGAATGCATTTCTAGTAATATAGTAAAACGGGACATAGCTCTCTCTAGTGATGAGGTGCGAATTGTCTTTTTTTGGGTACACGTTAAGCTTGTTCTCCCGAAATTTCAAGCCGCGCCTTGTCATGCTGAAATTTCAAGCTAGCGTCTCTGTCTATCGTGCTGGGAAACTCCCGCCTCTTCAACCCGCGCCTTGTTACCCCGAAATATTTAAGATATATCTTTGTCTCGTTGTGCTCCGACAACTCCCTCCATCTCAACCCGCATCTTGCTATTCCAAAATTACAATGCGCGCGAAAACTCCCACCTCCTGTGAAATCCCGACACGCGAAATGCCCGTGATACCCCTAAACCGAAAGAACCTCCTAGGTCAAATCGGTGGGGGTACTTTCGTAACTTACCCCACATTTCGGACAAGCGCGTCCCTAAGCCATGGTTCCCCACTCCCATCCCATCCGCCCACCCATTCGTACACCGAGGCTGCGAAAACCCGTGAAGCCCCACACCCTCCTCCGTCTGCCACCCAGTTGGAGCCTCTTCCCCAACGACGTCGTCCACATCAACACCTCGACGTCCCTCATCCACCATACCGGATGAGGATCCGTTGTCGATCTCGTCGTCCCGCCGGTTCAGCCACCCCGTCCTCCACCTCCAAGGAGCTGCCCTGACGTTCCCCTCGTCTTTCGCGCCACCTCCATTCCCACACCGCCATCTTCACCTGCACCAGAGCATCATCATCACCATTTCCTCGGATGAAGCTGAGGCCTAATCGTCGCCACCAAATAGGTTGTACACTAATCACCGCATTTTCTTCTTGATTCGATCTCAGGGTGCTGCCAGCGCTTGGTCCCGAGCCGACATGGCACGGCTCCATCCACGACGGCATCGCCGGCCACTTCCTCCACGGCGTCGCTCCCTCGGTGGCGACGTCCATATCAGTAGGAGCTGCTGCTGCTTTAGCTATCGCTCGCGCTGCTGCTCTGCTCTTGCTCTCGGTCCCCTGCTTGGTCTGCTCTTGCTCTTGCTGCTGCTCTCGCTCTTGCTCTTGCTTGCGATGCTGCTCCGATTTAGCTACACATCAGTCGACTGAA